>NC_056739.1:1379370709-1379508563 GCF_019279795.1 Protopterus annectens
ATATATATATATATATATATATATATATATATATATATATATATATATATATATATATATATATATATAAATAATATGGGTCCCCTTCGGTAGATTGAACTTTTACAAAGTTCGATCAGACTGAATGGAGATCTCCGTACAGTGCAGAAAGGGAAGATTTCCCTTTTCCGTAATGTAGTGCGATCTTGGAGTTGGTATATTTAAGTTGGGGGAGGTGTGGGGGGTGCAAAATGTTTAGTTTAGTTTTTTGTTTTTTTACTTTTTTCTTCAGTGTCCGAACTTTTACAAGTTCGAACATATGGTCTCGGCCATTTGTGGTTGGAATTTGTAAAAGTTCGATCTACTGAAGTAGATCCATATGTATATATGCATAAACGCACACATTCTAGTGAACAAGCAGAGTGTAGTGTACAATATATACATTAAACTAAAGTGGCTCATCCTTCCGTAAATCTGAGAGAGCTGAAGTGACTTTTAAAGGAGATGGGGATAGTATGTTAGGTGATATGTGCTGTGTTGAAGTATTAGGATTTTGCTTGCAGAAGTGCTTTTTGAGTCTTTAATTAGTATTGCTTTGTAATTGCTTGTAGTTGTGACTTTATTTTCATTTGTTTTCTTTGTAGATGGTGTGCAGAGGACTAAATGGGAATAAATGGTTCACAGACTGAATTAGTTGTATTTGACAACTTTGTTTTTTAAACTTAATGTCAATCATTTTGGCCCTGCCCAATACCTGAACATTGCAAAATACAGTATTCCCTTTCTTAGCAATTGCTACACCTGTCACTCTTACTGTGTGGGTACTGTCCCTCAGTTTGCTATTCACCTAACTACACAGGAATCAGCTTGGGGCACATTTAGTTTAATTATGTTAGCATGTGGTGGTGGTGGTGGTTGTTGTTGTTTGTCTTTCGGCTTTTCCCGGTTAGTGGTCGCCACAGCGGCACTCCAGTCCGCAAATGATTGGCAGTTGGTTTTTTTATGGTGTCGAGTTGCCAGCCCGACGCCCAACCTTCAACGAAGGCATGCCCATTCAACACATGTCTTTCGAACGCCCACTTGGCAGCGGGGAGGACATGCAGACTCCACACAGAAGGCACTCCCAACCTAAGCCGAGAATCGAACTGGAGAACCTCTTGCTGTGAGGCAACAACGCTACCGCTGCACCACTGCTGAACTGTCTGTTAGCATGTGGTGTGGTATCAAATTCCTTGACAAGGTTGAGATGCTGTATAGGCAGCATCACCACTCCCTATAGTTTTTGTTATCCTCTCAAAGAAGTTTACCTGATTAATTAAACATGATCCACCATTAACAAAGCTAAACTGATGAGGTCAAGTCTTGTGCCCAGGTGTGATGACTGCAACAGTGAATACACTCGAACATCTACATTTATGGTAAGTGTACACAACTGTACTTCTCCACGTGGTTGTCCTCTTTATTTTTTTATTTTTATTTTTTATTCCCACCATGGTAATATTAAGGCACAATATACTAGATCTTTGTCTTCAGCATACTGGAAAGGGGTAGACTGTCGAAGCATTCTAGAGGCAGAGCTACATTGTTCTCTGTACATTTATGATATGAAGCACTGGGGCCTAGGTCCAGTTTGAACTTTGGTACTCCCATCCTCCAGGGGTTTCTGGATCCATATTTTTCCACCTCTCAGGTTGGATATGTTTTGATATTCAGCCTAAGGGCTACTGCAGGTGTGGGAATGACAAATATAGCACATTTGTATAAATTACACTTGCTCACAGTAGATGTTCGAATTCCTCACTGCTGCAGATCCTGCATCCCTCTTATTTTATATATAGTTGTAGCTGAGATATAAAGTAGGGTTGAGTTTTACTACTTTGTATGTTTTATTGATGTTATTGGTTGATTGCTCCTGGAATGTTAGTCTGTTCAATTGTATGGACAAAAAAAGTCTTGAATAAAGCTTCACTCTGCTGATTTTCCCCATTGGAATTGGCCAATCAGCAGTCCGAGTGAAGTAGTGGGTGGGTGGCAGGGGGGACAGAGCTTTTTGGAGCTGTCTGGCTGCTTTCTAGACACGAAACACCCCATATAGCCTAAGGGCTTTTGCAGCAGTGAGGAATTAGAATGCATACTGTTATGGATAAGTGCAAGTTACACAACTGTATATTTTTTAGGAGAGGGTCCCCCCATTCTGACTGATTGCCCAATTACACCTGATCAGTCAAGTGAAGAGAACATCACTTGATGGAGCCACTTTTTTTTTCACTTTACTTTGCCATGTTTCTCCTGTCCATGTGCCGTGAGCATTTGAGCTATGAAGATTCCAGGCATTGTGCACTCTGTCATGCACCGCTCAGATAGGCTTCCTGTCCATGTTGCTGTGAGAACTTACACCCCAGAAGATGACCTCTTGTCTGTAGCACTAGATGTCATTCTTAAAGTAGTATTCCTGAAAATTCTCTTTCTCTCTCTCTTTTTTGCACATGCACACACACACACCGGAGAAGGTGAGCAGATCATCATCTGTACTTTTTTTATCCCGTCTGACCTGTGGAGCCTGATTAATTGATCAAGTCACTTGTTACCAGTGGTACTGATTGAGATCCCCAACCATACCAGACTAGCAGGCTGGCTTCTCCCAAACTGTTTCTTGGGCAAAATAATTTTGAGATACATAGTCCATGCATAGCATCATCACCACTAAAAATGCTCCAGTCTTTATCTGTCATGACCCTAGTCTGTGGTATCACAAATAGCATTCTGTTTCTCACTTTCCTAATTACTTTACTTCTTAGTTTTAAATGTAATGTTACTTTCATAGTTGCTATATTAGCACATCGTACTATTTCATTATCAACCACCTTTCTAATATTTCCATAGTTAAGCTGCCTCTTCTTTTCATTAATTGCTATAAATCACTATAAATCGCAGGTAATATTAGTGTCCTTTGCAGTGTTATAACTCTCTGCTGTATACTAGCCTGTGTCTATTTGTAATGAATGTTTCAACATTGTATATACCTATGCAAGCAATGTACATGCTTTGTTTTTTTAAGGATTTTTATGTAAGCTATTGTAAAGCTTTTTATGTTAAGTTGTCAATCTCGCCTTCATTCTTGCTTGATGGGTTCGGAGCCGATCCTCGGCTCCGACTCGGCACTTGCTTTAGCTCGAGAACTCCTTTTACCAGCTCGAGGCAGCCCCATATCCCATGATGCAAGGCAGTAAGTACCCAGATCTCGTTTGCCGCTTCGCTTGGGAGGTCTTCTTTTTGCCAGCTCCTGGTAAGTTGTTCACTTTTGTGATTCAAGCCCCTTTTTTAGTCAAAAAACTCTTTTATTGATAGTTTAAGTTATATTCTACCCTTTCTGACAGAATTTTCCTGTCTCCTTTAATTTTTTGTTAGTCAATTTTTTCCCTATCCCATCCCCCCCCCTGTTAGGGTGTGTGTGTGTTGGATTTTATAGAATACCTTTTTGGTATTTGTGTAAGTTAATTTAGACTGGTGTGTGTGTGTGTGTTCAACACTATGTCTAAGGAGAGGGTCTCGGGTTTTAAGAAGTGTGACTCGTGCTGTCAGAAGATGTCTCTGACAGACGGTCACACTTCTTGCCTGTATTGTCTGGGCCCTCTTCACCTGCAGGACTCCTGTGCTATTTGTCACTCCTTCAGCCAGAGAGTCCTGCAGGAGAGACGTAATAAGTTGATTCTTAGGGGCCTTCTTAAGCCGGAGGGCTCTCCGGCTAAGTCGGCTCCACCAAAATCAACTAAACCTGCCAAGGCCCAGGCTTCTGTTTCTAAGCCTGCGGCCTCGGCTCCGACTCGTTGAGTCGAGATCGGCTCGACTGGAGCCGATTCTGGTTCGACAAAGCTTTCGGCGCCGATGGCTATCGGTGCCGAATCTGTTTTGACCACTTCGATGTCGGCTCCGATCGGTTCTGACACCCATGTGGCACAGGCATCGGTGTCGGCTCCGATCGGCTCCGACACCGTTACTTTGGTGGCTGTATCGGCTCCGGCTGGAGCCGATACATCGAGACGTTCTGTCGGCTCCATGAAGTCGGCGCCGACAGGATCTGTAGTATCGGCTCCGATGGCTCATTCCAGGAAGAGGTCGAGGTCTCCTTCCTTGGAGCCGATACTTTCAGCTCCGGCTTCGCCTCTTCTATCGGAACGGAGCCATCGGAGCCGATCTTCAAGGTCATCCAGGTTGTCAGATCATGACCTAGAGAGAGTGGTCAGTAGATTACTCAAGTCACAGGTACTGGCCCAAATGCTACACAGTCCGTCTCAGCAGACGACTGTTGGTCCACACCCCGTTACAGTTCCTCCTTCAACTCTACCCCAGAGTTTGGAGTTGGAGTCTTCGGGCATGGTTACTGCTACGGCTGGAGGACGGATACCCCTTCTGTTCCTTCAGCCTCTACTCTTATCTCCTCTTCCTTAGAGGGATTCGTGGTCGGGCTTCCATGGTCTCCTCCGAGGGGTGAGTGGCATCGGACCCTTGTCCGAGCCGCTCTTCCCTTGGAGCCTCGGCCTTGGTGAGCTCGGCTCCGACATCTGCCTCGGAGACTTCCCTTCGGTGGTCCCGGGAGTTCCTAGCTCTTGAGCGGGTTCTCTCGGACCTGCCTGGGAGGGAGCATTCGAGGAAATGAAGAGTGTACTGGCCACTGGTATCAGTCAGCAGTCTGTTCCCGTAGCTCCTCCCTCTATAGTACCTGTTGACATCTCTGCCACTTCTCTTGCTACAGGACCCAGAGATCCTCCACCTCAGGTTTCCCCATTGGGAATTTCCCCTCTTCCGAGGATTCTCCTGATGTTTCGGGAGATCCTCCTAGGAAGAGGACTTGTAAGAGGAAGCATGTAGACTCCCGAGTCTGTCACTGGATACTGACTTTGATGAGTCAGAGGGATCCCTAGATCCCCTCTGAGGATGTCTCCTTCTCAGACATCCTAGAACTTCTGAAACAGAGGGGAAACTGGCCCACCAACAATCCCTCTGAGGATGAGTCAGTATACCTAGAGGCGTTTGGATCTCGGCCCTCCACCTCCTGGGTGTCTCCGCCTTCGACCCCTTATGCAGGTTATTGCACGAAGGCGTGGACAGCTCCTGACTCTGTAGAGCCAGTCCCTAGGAGGCCTTCTAAATTTATCACTGCCCCTAGTGACAAACAATTCCTTACCAAGGGTGTCCCTGCTGATGCCATGGTGGTGGCTGCGGCCACCAAAAGGAACTTGCAGATCCTTCCGTGCCCGTCCATCCTCCTAATAAGGACTCTAGGACCATGGATAGGTACGGCAAGCGGATGTTTTCCTCAGCGACCTTTGCTATGCGTTAAGCTGAATTATCTTTGTCACTTCACCAGACTCCAGAGAGATATCCTGAAGGAGCTGGGAGAAGTAGTTCAGGATCCTACAGCTGCAGGGGCTCAAGAAAAGATTGCTTCGCAGCTAGGAACCCTCAATTCCATAGCTAACTCCTCCATGCGGCTAATATCTTATGCTGCGGATGGAGCAGTAGAGCCGCAGGCACAGGTGTGGCTCTTAGACGCCAAGCCTGGATGCGGCTATGTGATTTTTGGATCCCTTTAAGGCGTCCTTCACAAATTCTCCCTTTGATGGGTCAGCTTTGTTTGGCCCTCAGGTGAAGGAGACCTTGACCAGGTGTGAGCAGGACGGCAAGACTCTTTCTGCTGTTGGAGTCCGTTTTCCACCCCTTCTAGGCCTTATCCCAAAGGACAGAAGGGTGGGAAGATGTGGTTCCGTAAATCCCAAGGAGTCACGCCGGATTCACGTGGTCAGTTTACCCCTAGAGGCAGAGGGGTAACAACAACAGACGCTCTAGAGGCAGAGGGGTCCAAGAACCAGGGAAACAGGGAGCCTCTCTCTGATAAGCCCTTTCAGCATCCCTGAGGTGTTGCCCGGCTGTCCCTCCTTGGAGGCAGTCGGGGAAGATTATCACTGTACCCAGAAGCCTGGCATTCCCTCACTCAAGACAGATGGGTACAGTCGATCATATCCAAGGGTTACATAATTCCTTTCGAGGAAAGTCCCTTCCCTCAAGTTCCCTTCCAGATGTACCACCCGGTCTAAGGGAGATTGCAGAGTTAGAAATCGCAAAACTACTGCAAAAAGAGCCATTCAGCCAGTTACAATAGACCATTCAGAGCCGGAATCTACTCAAGGTTCTTTTGGTCCCCAAAAGACGGGAGACTGGAGACCAATATTGGATCTCAGCAGACTCAACAAGTCTGTCAGGAAGACAAGATTCCGAATGGTCACTCTTCAGTCAATTCTGCCCTTCTTACAGAAGGACAGCTGGATGTGCTCAATAGATCTTCAGGATGCGTACTATCACATCAAAATTCACAGACGCTCCAGGAGATTTCTCCGCTTTCGGCTGGGGTCCAGTCACTTCCAGTTCAGAGCCCTGCCCTTTGGTCTCACTACAGCCCCAGAGTGTTCACCAAATGCATGGCAGTGGTCACGGCTCACCTGAGACGTCAAGGATTCCAGGTGTTTCCGTATCTCGACGACTGGCTCCTGTCAGCCACCACCAGGCATCAGCTTATACAAGCCAGGGATTACACAATAGACCTTTGTTCTCATTTGGGCATCTCAGTCAACTTCGAAAAGTCATCCTTATCGCCCTGCCAGTCTATTACCTTCATAGGCAAACTTAAACACTGTTCGGATGTCAGCTACCCTTACAGAACAAAGAGTTTCAGACATTCAGACTCATGTCAGGATCATTCTGGCCAGCAAGAAAGTACAGGCCAGAATGGTTCTGAAGGTATTAGGTCTCATGGCTGCGGCCATTACTCTTCTTCCCTGGCTCGATTCTACATGCACCTCCTTCAGTGGATGCTGTTCACACAGTGGTCATACCAGCAACTCCCAATGCGTCACCAGATTCTGGTGACACAAACATGCAAAGAACATCTTGCTTGGTGGATCACATCGTCTCAGGTTCACCAAGGCAGGTGCTTTGTACCTCCGTCCCCGATAGCCACTGTCACCACGGATGCCTCCCTGATCGGGTGGGGGGGTCATTATCAGGGCAGGATGGTTCATGGGACGTGGCAACCGTTCGAGTACCATCTGCACATAAATGTCCTGGAGATGAGAGCAGTGCTTTTAACGTTGCAAGCCCTCAACGACTTTCTTCCCGTAGGGACAATTGCAGTCCACACAGACAACATGTCTGTAGTTTGGTATATCAACAAACAGGGCGGAACCAAGTCCTACCCCTTGTGTCGAGAAGCGCTCAGACTATGGCAATGGGCGATCTCCTCTCATCGGTTTCTGGTAGCAACGCATATCCCTGGGAAAACCAACATTATAGCGGACAGATTGAGCAGAGCTATTCTCATGCCTCACGAGTGGTCTCTCAAGCAATCCATAGCGGAAGAGATTTTTCTGGAATGGGGTCGTCCATGTTGCGATCTTTTTGCTACTCCCCAAAACAGCAAATGTCCAGACTTCTTCAGCCTCTTCCCTCTATCAGGCCATCCCCCAGAGACGCTCTGACCCAGGATTGGCCCCAGGGACTTCTTTATGCCTTCCCTGCATTGGCTCTGATCCCTCAGGTGATCCAGAAAGCTACCGGTTTGACAGCCAAATTGATTCTCATTGCCCCTTACTGGCCTCGACAAGTTTGGTTCCCGTTCCTCCATCATCACCTTTTGGTGCAGCTGTGGCATCTGGACCCAGTGCCAGATCTACTGATTCACCAATCCGGTCAGCTGCACCGGTCAATCCCTTCTCTCAACCTCACAGCATGGTTGCTCCACTTCCTTCCTTAGCCAGGCTTCCTTTGATCTCTAACCCAGTTAGAGATATCATAGTAGCTTCACTAAAATCCTCTACCAGGAGGATTTACACAAGCAAATGGAACGTTTCTCTTATTGGGCTAAGGCCCAAAATATTGATCCTTTTACTGCCCCTGTTCAGGCAGTTCTGGACTTCTTAGCAGAGATTTTTCATGCAGGCTCCTCTTCTTCCACAGTCAGAGTTCAGTTGGCTGCTATTTCTAATTTTCATGTCGGGATAGCAGATCATAATATTATGTCCCATAGGCTCTGCAGGGCCTTCTTGAAAGGAATTTTCCTACTAAAGCCTCCAATCAGGAATCCTCCTCCTCAGTGGGATCTAAATTTAGTGCTGACATCCTTGATTCTTCCCCTTCGAGCCAGCTGTTTCTTGTTCCCTGAAATATCTTTCTTGGAAAACTTTATTCCTAGTGGCTATTACATCTGCCAGGAGGGTGTCTGAACTTCATGCTCTTTCGGTTCGACCCCTATTTGATTTTTCACAAAGACAGAGTATCTTTGAGAACTAATCCATCCTTTTTACCTAAGGTCGCTCAAAAACAATCTGAATCAATCTATTGATCTCCTGTATTTTTCCTAACTATTCAGATAGAGCTGAACAAAGCTACATTATCTTGACGTCCACCGTCAGCTTAGATATTATTTGGACAGAACAAAAAAATTTAGAAAATCTGATCAACTTTTTGTTTCCTATGCGGATAATAAAAAAGGCCTTCCTGTTTCTAAAGTGACTTTGTCCAGATGGCTTTCTTCGGTCATCACTGAATTTTATACGATCAGGGGAAAACAGCTGTGCTCAAAACCTAAAGCACATTCAACTAGGAGTTTAGCTACTTCTACAGCTTTTCAAGCTAGACTGCCTTTGGACACTATTTGTGCAGCGCCACTTGGGCCACTCCTCACACTTTTGTTTCCCATTACAAATTGGACTTGGCCTCCAGGGACAGAGCCAGTTTTGGCTCTACAGTCCTCAAGAGTTTGTTCCATTGAGCCACCCAGGATAGAGGTGCTAGGACGGTCCCATCAAGCAAGAATGAAGGCGAGATTGACAACTTAACATTAAGAAGTTATGTACCTACCATAACGCTCCATGTTAGTTGTCTTCTCTCGCCTTCTTTCTTGCGACCCTCCCTCCTTCCCCCTGGCCTGGACAGACCTTGTATAAGAAACTATAATGCTAAAGACCATTCAGACCTGGTCCTTTTTCCATCTGTAAGTTTCTTCTTCCTTTGGGAAGTATTTTTATGCTTGGTGTTATTGCCCTTTGTCAACAAACGAGATCTGGGTACTTACTGCCTTGCATCATGGGATATGGGGCTGCCTCGAGCTGGTAAAAGGAGTTCTCGAGCTAAAGCAAGTGCCGAGTCGGAGCTGAGGATCGGCTCCGAACCCATCAAGCAAGAAAGAAGGCGAGAGAAGACAACTAACATGGAACGTTATGGTAGGTACATAACTTCTTATTTTCTCTCATGTATGTATACCGACCTATGTTTTGTATTTCTTCTGATATCATGTAACTGCATTTTATGTGCATGTCAAAACTGGTGTTTAATATGCAGCTTCTCTCCCTGGGCCTCCCATGAAAACAGGGTATTATCCCAGTTGGACTTTCTTAGTAAAGAAAGTTAGGTAAGTAGATAGCTGTCTAGGTATTGTATCATCGGGCAAGTTGGAGCTTGTATATCACGTTTGTAACAGTTGCAGTTAAAGTTTTACTAATTTGGTAATTATCACATCGTTGAAATATATTTTCCCTACATTTTTTTATAAAGTTCATAGGTTTCCCCTCTTGATTTGTAATATTCACATCAACTTAAGCACTTTCTGGTTCTGCTGGTGATTAGTCACCACATACTAAGGTTGCAGAAAAAGCCGGAAAAGACTGTCCTAACCACCACCACATACTAAGGCCATTAATATCCTGGCCAGCAACTTTAGTCTGATTTGTTGTTCTCCTTTTGGTCCCCTAAATACCCCCTTTTATAGTCCAAATCTGTACAGTGTCACTCCTCTGGTTGGAGCTGTCCTTCTAGATTCTTGTATTTGTTTAATATTGTAGTTTATCATGACATTTATGATTGATTCCATGGCCATGCAGATGAAGCTCTTCAGACGAATGGATCAGTAGTTTCCTGCGTCTATGGTGGGGGTGCCATTGTGAAGTGACATCACAAGTGGTGTGCACCATAACCCTGGTACAAAGTCAATGAGTAAGCTCAGGTTGAAGAACTGTTGTCATGGATCCATCAGAACATATTTAATGCAACTGAACAGACAGGCAGGTATATTATCAGTTCCCATGGAGGATGTATTTTTGGGTTTGATAAGTAACTTTAGCAAGTGTTCTTTAGAAATTATGCAGAGTTTGAGAGCTTTTGGGATATCAGGGTTTGTACCATTCTTTTGGGGGTGAAATTTGCATTGAATTTGTTTGTAATATCTACTGGATCCAAGCAGGTAGCACCATTTTGAATAAGTTCAGACCAGTGTTGGTGTTAGTTTTTAATTGTCTGGTGTAAGTAAAAGATTTGTAATTATCCTTAACTTCCAATGCTAGTCGAAGTTCTAAGGATGCCTTTGTATTCCTAATACGTTCGATAATTTTTTTTATGTTGAACTTGAATGTTACCATTTTGGTGCATATTCTAAGATTCTTATTTTCTTGTATTGTATTCTTTATGCGTGTGGATCACCAGGCTAGTTTTCTCTCAAGTTTCTCATTTTGTTTAGTTCTGCTAGGAACTGTCAGTTTAATACTTTTATCGATGTGATCATATACATTATTTATATAACCACTAGCCATTTTACATTTTAGATGTTATGGTTTGATTTGAATTTTTAGATTTTTATCATAGAATTGTATGAGATTAGTACATCTGAAGTCTTCAAATACTGTGGTAAGTGCATCCTTTGGTTGGTAATTTTAAGGGAGGTTGCCAGTTTGTGGTCATATTTAACTGCAGAGTGGTGTACTAGTGAGATATTGCATATGGATCAAAGAATCGTACATACAGTCATTGAAAATACAAGGCTATTGGGCTCTGTGGCCATATATGTCTTGCTAATAACCCATTTGAACTTGCCTCCTTTTAGAAGGTGCAATAGGCAAGTCATATCAGGGGTGACTCTTTGGATACCCTCCAGTTGTAAAATTCCTTGTTGAAGAAAGAGTGTGTGTTGCATTGCTTAATTTTGAGTGAACATTTGTTCCAGAGGAGGGATAAATGTTGCGTGACAAATCTGTATCTCCACCGTGTTTTGTTTATTTGCTGAAACTGGTTTAAATCCCTGCTTCTAGTGTTAGAATAACTATTTGATTTCTGGAGATGAGAAGGACTTGGACTGCTGGATCCCCATTAGCCTGAAAGGAAAGGCACAGATCACCATTAATGAGTCTATAGGTCACTGAATAAAGGGATAGTGCTTCCTCTATCTCTTAGCAGCTCTTGTGTTTTATGCCTGTCATCTTTTTAGTTAGGAATCATTGGGGGTCTTTCCGGCCGCTTGATATGCCTAACAAGATACATCCCAAAATGTACATTGTATTGGATAATAAGGCTGATTTAATATGAGTGATAAGAACTTGCTTGGATGTAGATGAAATACCTTTTGCAATTAGTTGTGCCAGGTAAAAAGATTTCATAACCACTGTTGCAACATGATGGTCAAAGGTAAGATAATTATCTTTCCATGTTCCAAGGTGTCTCACCACAATTTAAATGTGAAGAGGGGAGTTGTCTATACTGTAATATGGGTGAAGGGATTGTTACTTAATAGAATATTTCACTTTTCAACATTTAGTTTCAGCCCATTATTTGAGCACTAGTTGTTTATGTTTAATTTCTGGTTTGAGCCTCTGTATATCAGAAGGGAGTTTGAGGATGACACCAGATTTGTATTCGTTCACAAGCTTGGTTTGCCAGAGATCCCCATTTCTAATTTGGAGATCTGAAAGTAGATGCCAAATCATAGGTATCCCAGCATTGAACCTTAAACACCACTTACCAACTTCATGTTTACTTCAGATGTAGTTTCAACCCTTATTGTGAAGGAGTAATTTTGGAGCTCATTCAGCTTACTTATTATGTTAGCATGCGGTATGGTGTCAGAAAGCCTTAGCCAGATCAAGGTATGTTGTATGGAAAGTCCACTGTCCAAGGCTTGTGCTACTCTCTCAAACAGGTTGACTGGATTCATTAGACAAAAGTTATTAATTAGGACAATTATGATACCCACATGACTTTGCAGACGATAATAATCAAGTTAATGTGTGTGCAGTTTAAGTGGGTCAGTGATAGGTCCACCTTTGTCATATGGGTTCACAACAGTGGTGCGACATACTTTCGGGACAAAACCAGTGGCTAAGCTCAGACTGAATAGCTTTAGGAGTGGGTCAACTATGGCTTGTTTTGAACCATCAGGCAACCAGGTATATTATCAGGACCCTTAGATGTATATTTCAGCACAGCTCCAAAGAGTTTGGTTACCTGCTAAACATCCACGTGGTTCTGCAAATACTAAGTGGCTAAAAATCTCATTATTTGCACTTTGTGACTGCATTATTTAGTCCTCAGCTGTTTCAATATATTTGTGACTGCATTATTTACCTTTTAACTGCTTGAATAGCTACCTGCTGCTTGGCACAGTATTTTGTTCATTTACTGCATTTCTGATTAACTGTAGTGTAGGCTAGATTCAGACCTGCTGAATCTAGTTCTGTTTTGCAGAGTTTGAGCACTAGTCCAGGAAATCTTGGTCGGAGAGGGCCCCCACACCGTACCTTTTTGGCAGGAATGTGCAGTTCGGAGTATTCTGATTGCTGGTTTTATGGCTCAGAGCACATTGGAGCTTTTGTAATTGATTACTTTGGTACATCTGCTTCCTTTCATTTATTATTTAAGCCTCACAGTTGCACGGGTTGGATTTTGCCTCAGCACAGCTCTAAAGAGTTTGTTTACCTGTTAAACAATCGGAGTGTGCTCGGTTCTGCGAATGCCAAGTGGCTAAAAAACTCATTATTTTCACTTTGTGACTGCATTATTTAATCCTCAAGTGTTTCAGTGTATTTGTGACTGCATTATTTAACTTTTAACTACGTGCTGCTCGACACTGTATTTTGTTCGTTTACTGCACTTCTGATTAACTGTAGTATAGGCTAGATTCAGACCTGCTGAATCTAGCTCTGTTTTGCAGAGTTTGAGCACTAGTCCAGGAAATCTTGGTCGGAAAGGCCCCCCATACCCTCATGGCAGGAGTGTGCAGTTCAGACTATTCTGATTGCTGGTTTACTGGTTCAGAGCTCAGTAGAGCTTTTGTAATTTGTTACTTTGGTACATTTGCTTCCTTTTGTTTGCTGTTTAATCTCTGTAGTTACACTCCTCTCACCACCACACAGTTAAGGTTACTCTTGTTGGTTATAGAAGCAAAGCTTTTGCTCAGTTAATTTTCCCTTAGCTTTGCTCTGTGCTCTTATGGAGGATTTAGCAGTTGTGCCTCAGTCTTTGGTAAAATGACCAGCAGTCCCCCCCCCCCCCACCCCGTGGTACCTATACTAATCCACTCACTTGCACTAGTAATCGAGTCTTTCACAGTATCCCAAACTGGTCTTCTGTAGTTGATCACTGATACTGACCACACCTCATTTCCTAGCACTAATGGAAGGACAATTTCCCACCATTTCTCCAGCCAGTCTGGTTGACTTGTGCATCCTAAGGCAATGTAGCAATTGCTTCATGTACACTGACGACCCACTTCTTCAAAGACACTCTACATCAACATGTGAGATATGCATCTATCTGAGAAACTTAGAATCCAGACTCTCTCTCCCACGTCAGTACATCTGACACTAAGCAGGTTGTCAGCACACACATCTCAACACCTACACCAACCACGAAAACAGCATATAACCCCACATATGTGGGGGTTCTCTCTAAAAACCTACCCAAAGCTCAGAGGCATCCCAAACACAAGTGCACTTCACACAGCACACATGCAATTAACCACAGTACACATAAAGACACGCACACCAATGTCTCACCAAATAAGCCTTTAATGCATAACACAAAAAAAAGTGTTCTAGTTATAGGTGAGTTGATTGTGAGACAGACTGATGTGCCACTCATCAGGTTGGATAAGGAGAAGGTCATGGTTAGCTGTCTATCTGGTGCCAGGATCCGGGACATCACGCAGACACTCAGGTCTCTGAGCAATAAGTACTGTTATGACTCTGTCATAGTCTATGTTGTGTGAACAACTTGAGACGTACCTCTCTCAACTATATGATGAGAGACGTGGCTGATTTCTTTTATTGTGTCACAGGCAGGTATGTCCCTAGCTTTAAGCAGCATGCTACCCTCGCCAAGGATAACCACAATACAAACAAAAGATGATTAACTTTAGCAATTTGCTTAGCTTCTGGTGTTACTCCAAGGGGATCCAGTTCCTGTCAGCCTGGGATGATATGGTAGACAGACCTTGACACTTTGCTAGAGATGGTCTTCACCTGTCATCACTGGGATTTTGGATACTGGCTAATGTTCTTGCCTCCTCAGTAGTGCCTTTTTTTTAGGCAATGTCATAAGAACAACATAAAATTATCCTCTAAAACCAACATCAAGGTACTGCTGCTAAATGCTAGGTGTCTCAGTTTAAAACTGCACTCTCTCTGAAAGCTGTTCTCACTCTGGAGGATGCTGATGTATGCACAGTTGCTGAGACTTGGTTTAAGGCCTCAGAAAGCACCCCAGCCATACTGGGTTATAATGCCTTCCACTCGTTTAGACCACCGAATGTGTGTGGGAAAAATAAAGGTGGAGGAGTGTCATTATTCATCAAAGGTAAATACACATCCAGATTGGTTAAACTGAACGAGTCCCTTGAATTACTCCAAGTACAACTCACAGTAGGCAATACCCCTCTTCAATTTATTGCCAGTTATAGGATCCCCTTCTTGAACCAGGCCACTCAGTGTCTATCTGGACCTTCTGGAGTCGCTCATTATACAACCAAACACACTGGTTTTAGGCGACATCAATTGCCCATCAATAAATTGGGCCAACTATACCTGTACAAATGCACTTGCCCAAAGATTTTTGGACTTTAACTCAGATGCCCTGGATCAGTTGGCTGACACCCCCACAAGGGGTTCAAGCATTCTGGACCTGGTGATCACAAACATGGGTGATCGTTGCACCACCCCAAGTATGTACAGTCCTCCCTGGTAGGATCTGACCACAGGTCAGTCTCATTTGAAGTAACAATTGCGCCTGACCCACTCTCAACTGAAACAAGGCAAAAAACTTCTCCAAAGCAAACTACAATCTTCTGAGGGACAGCTTTAGTAGTTGTATAACTCCTGCCCCCACTGATGGCAAGGACTCCTATGCTGGGATATACACCAAAGCCTTGTATGAACACCTACACAATTGCATCGACTCAGCTGTACCTCATAGGATCAAAGTGAGTTCCTCAAGGAAGAACAAACCTGCTTGGTGGGCATCGGCCATAAACAGGCTTTATAATAGGAGGAAGAAACTGTTGTCTAAAAGCAGTAAGGAGCAGTCCCAAAATTCAAAACACTCCCTCCTCTGCCTAAATAAGCAAATAAGCCACTTAGTAAAGTACTCTAAGGCTGACCATGAATCAAAACTGGCCAAACTACCTATGGATAATCATAGGGCTTTCTTTGGCTAAGTTTGTAACCTCAAAGGAAAATCCTAGATTTGTGCAGAACTTGTAAATGGTGCAACTTATACTGAACCTGTGGATATTGCAAACCTCCTGGAGGATAGGTTCAGTGAGAGCTTCTCCCCCTCATCTTCGCCCCATATAACACAAGACATCCCTTCGTCATTTCCTCCCCTTTTAATCTCTAAGGATCAGGTCCTTGAAGCCTTTTCCAAAGCCAAAAACACAGCCTCTATGGGACCGAATAACATACCTGGCTGCGTTCTAAATAGTTAGTTTAAAACAGGAACTAGCTGCAGCACAAGGTACCCTCTTCAACCACAGCCTAATCACTGGATATGTCCCTGCTGACTGTAAATCTGCTACTAACATCCCCTTACATAAGGGGGGGCATCCATTGAATCGGGAAAATGTAGATCCATAAGTCTCACCAGCCTCATCTGTAAGGCCATGGAGAGAATAATCATGGACCTTATCAAAGAGATAGACAACCGCCAAATGCTAGACCCAACCCAGTTTCACTTTGCTAAAGGAAGATCATGCTTGTTGAACCTGGTGGACTTCTTTGAGATGGTCACCAAGGCCCTAGAGGAGGGTAAAACTGTGTGTACAGTCTATCTGGACTTAGCAAAGGCCTTTGACACCATTCTCCACTCAGGTATCATAGGTAAGCTCAACCAACTTAATGTAAGCTAGTATGTCATTAGGTGGCTTGCCAAGTGCTCAGCGACAGAACACACAGTTAGAATTGGGGACTCCACATCCACCAGCAGAACAGTGGCCAGTGGAGTCCCACAGGGCTTGATGCTGGGGCCCCTGCTGTTTGGAATATAACCCAAAACAAAAGGCTTGTGGCCGTGACACCCATGCCCTGGCCCAGCAATCAAGGAGCCTCACTGTTCACCACTAACACTAGTGAGGGGCGTCAAATATAGAAGGAAAGGATAACAAATACACACAGTAAAGTGCAATTTTCCCTTAAGAGCACACAGAGATCACAGTCAGTCCAGGGCTGTTCGCTCCCTTGCTCTCCAGGTCCCCAATAAGACTCCCCACTGGCACAGCTATAGGGTCCAGATCTCAGCCTAGTGGGCAAGCTAAAACCTCCAGCACCCTCTCTATCCAACCAGTGCTTCGTGTCCCTGCCCAAGTAACACACACACACACACACACACACACACACACACACACACACACACACTTTGAGAAGGGTTTATACAACCACACAGACACTCCTGGGGAAGGCTGGCACAGGTTCTCCAGCTGTGCCCCTTTTTCCCCAGAATGTACGGTAGTACCAGCTGCCACCACCCACTAATATTTATCAGCTACTCAAAGGTCCTTAAAAGGGTGTCCAATTATTACTGTGCAATATCATCATCCAATTGGTAGTACAGCCCAGGGCTAAAGCTGTTGGAGTGACTTTGTACAATTTTACCAAAGGCTTGCAAGTACTCTAAAGAGCTTAAATTATCTCTACAAAAGCAGCCATAGTTGGAAGGGTTTAAAATATTTAATAACAAATAGCCAAAACACAAGACAATACTTTTCACTACACAGTGCTAGTCAAGAGTTCACAGATCACAGAGAAATAATTAAAATAAAGTTCAGTGATGACATCACATAAAAACACTAAGTCTAAACATTCTAGTTTCTAGCTATTTCTAAGAGAAAACACAAGTCTAAGATAAACTTGCATATAGAGCAAGACAGTGCTGGTGAGTTGGATGGTCAAGACAAAAATGTGTAATGCTCTCTGTTTTTTTTAAAATCACATTCCTGGTTCACATTACATCATTCTTCACACTTCCCTGGGTTCCATACTAACAGAAACTACATTTACATTCTTCATCTCTGGGCAGAAACCAAAGCAATAAAGGACATTTATGCATACAAATTCTGGCCATTAACTCTGGCCTTAAAATAATAGGCAGGATGCCTCACTCTAGACTTACTGGCTCTGAGCTTTAACATCAAAGGGTCACAACATGCTTTACTTGGTCAGTAGAGTGCACTGTTACATTTTTTCCATTTCCACATGTAACACTATTTTTACCATTTAAGACAACAAGCCTGTGGTTTACATTAATATTTACAGATGACAGAATTATCTACAAAATTCTATCTGGCTAGGCTGGCAGCCTTCATCTATCCTCACCCAATCTTCACATACCCCCCCCCCAGAGAACTCAAGCTAGTTTTTTTAAGTGATCCTTTGAGCAAGTTCAGTCTATCTGAGTATACCTTACCCCATTCCCTGTCTTGAGAGCCCATCTGCATTGGCATTGCTAATCCCACTGTGGTGCTGCATGGACATATCATATGCTTGCAACCCCAGACTCCATCTTAACAACTTGGCATTTTGCTGGCTGGCTCTGTTTAACCATATTCAGGGGTTGTGATCTGTCATAACAGTGAATTTCCTTCCATACAGATAAGGCTGAAGTTTCTGCAGTGCCCACACTATGGCTAGACATTCCTTTTCTTCAGATGCATAGCATTCCTCCCTGGGCTGGAGCCTACTACTGAGATAAACCACTGTGTGCTTTTCCCTGTTTGAAGAAATCTGGCTAAGTACAGCCCCCACCCCATGATTCGAAGCATCCACCTGCACAACAAATTCTTTGCTGTAATCTGGACTGGCTAACACAGGGGTCCTCCCAAAGCTTCTTTAAGCTTCTGGAATGCCTGCTCACATGCTGGGGTCCACACTTCCTTGTCCGGCCTGTTCTTCCTGGTCAGGTCTGTGAGGGGTGCAGCTATGGTACTATAACTGGGGACGAACTTTCTGTAGTACCCTGCTGTCCCTAAAATTGCCCTCACCTGCTTTTTTAGTAACAGTTGCAGACCATGCCTGAATGGCTTCCACTTTGGCAGGTTCTGGCCTTATCTTACCACTCCCCACTCTGTGTCCAAGGTAGGAGACCTCTGCCATACCCACCTGACATTTGCTCGGCTTAATGGTCAACCCTGCCCTCTGTAGTCTGCCCAGCACCTCCCTGACATGTTGAAGGTGCTCTTGCCAGGAATGGCTGTAGATGGCAATATCATCTAGGTAAGTAAGGGCAAACCCTCCTGCTAGGATATGATCTGCCAGCATCTGGAAAGTTGCTGGGGCATTCTTCATCCCAAAGGGCATCTTTGTGAACTCATACAAGCCAAAAGGAGTCACAAAGGCTGACTTCTCTCTAGCACTGGGAGTCAAGGGCACCTGCCAGTAACTCTTGGTAAGATCAATGGTTGTAAGATACTTAGCCCCACCCAGCTGCTCTAGGGCCTCATCTGTCCTAGGCATGGGGTAAGCATCTGACTCTGTGTGGCTATTTAATTTTCTGTAGTCCACACAGAACCTGGTGCTGCCATCCTTCTTTGGCATCAGCACCACTGGGGAGGCCCGGGGATTGTTGGACTCTTGAATCACCCATAGTTCCAACATCTCCTGTACCTTCTCTGTCTGTTTGGCGCTCTGATGCACTCTATAAGGGGCCTGGCTAATAGGCCTTTGGGGTCCTGTATCCACCTGGTACTGCACCAGGTGAGTGCACCCTGGTTTCCCAGTGAACATGTCCCCAAATTCCTGCAACACTGCTGGGATTTCTCGACTATGGGTAGGAGATAGCTGCTGGGACATTGCTACCCCTTCCACTGAGGTGTCAGCCCGAGCCTCACTGAAGAGATCAGTCACCAGATCTCCCTCAGACTCCTCCTGCAATCCACTGCAAATGCTCAGCACAATTGCCTCCCTATAATGGTAAGGTTTCATCATGTTGACATGGTACAGTTTGTGCCCTTGCCTTCTGCCTAGCAGTTCCACAATGAAGTTAACATCACTTATCTTTCTTACCACCTTGTAGGGTCCCTCCCAAGCTGCTTGCAGCTTGTTGTGTCTGACAGGAATGAGAACCATTACCTGCTGCCCCACAGCATACTCTCTTGCTCGAGCATTCCTGTCAAACCACACCTTTTTCTGTTGGGCTTCTGCCAGGTTCTCCTGGGCCATGCCCATGAGTTCTCTCAGCCTTGTCCTGAGGTTTAGGACCTATGCCACAGCAGACTCCTTGTGAGACTTGCACTCACCTTCCCACTCATCTCAAATTAAATCTAGAGATCCCCTCACCCTATGGCCATACAGAAACTCAAAGGGTAAAAAAACTGTGGATTCTTGGGGAACCTCTCTGTAAGCAAACAGGGCAAATATTTTTCCCACTCCCACTTAAACTGATCTGCAAATGCCCGTAGCATGGAGTTGATTGTAGAGTTTAACCTCTCAACAAGACCATTAGACTGGGGATGGTAGGGCTGGTCTTCATGTGCTTCACCCCACAGGACTTCCACAGATAAGCCAGCAGGTCTGACGTGAAATTGGCACCTCTGTCAGTCAGTGTTTCTTTTGGGAAACCTGCCCTGCTGAAAATCTTTAACAACGCATTTGCCACCATCTCTGCCTCAATGGAGGACAAAGCCACTGCCTCAGGGTATCGTGTAGCATAATCCACTACCACTAGGATATACTTTTTCACTGTGGAACTTTGGGTACTCTGAGGACCCACAATATCCATAGCTACCCTCTGAAATGGCTCTTCAATCACAGGCAAAGGCATCAAAGGAGCTCTCACCTTGTCTCCTGCCTTGTCTACCTTTTGGCACTGCTCGCATGTCCTGTAGTACCGTGTTACATCTCTGGAAATTCCAGGCTAATAGAAGTTCTGCATAATACGCCTCTTTGTACGTTTTATGCCCATATGACCTGCAAAGGGAATATCATGGGCAGTGGCTAGAAGCGCCAGACGGTAGGCTCTAGGCACTACCAACTGCTGAACTCTCACCTTCTAGCCCTCTCTCAGGGGTCCACTCTCTGTATAGTAACCTTTTGTCCCAGTATACGGATTCCCCCTCTCCTTGAGAATCAGGTGCCTCCTTCCTCAGGCCTTGGAATATAGGGTCTGAGAGCTGAGCCCGTCTCAACTCTTTCCTTGTAACCCTTCCCAGCTCTCCTTCCACAGGAAGTCTGGCATCCTCTGACAGTGGTGCCTCACTGTCAGCCCGGGTACTACTACTCACCTCTACCTTTGCAGTCACTCTGTTCAAGAGACCATTAGTACCCCCCAAGCAGCTGTGGCTCACCTTCATTCTCCCTGCTACAGAGTTGCTCCCTCCCTGAAGTAACCACCTCATTAGTCCTGGCTGCAAGTATGCAGTCTGTCTGGGTCTCCCCCAGGCTACCACACCCATATGCTTGTCTCTTAGCCTGACTGTGTGTAACTGCACAAACACATGGTACTGCCTCATCCAAATCCTTCCCTATCAGGACATCTGTAGGATGGTAGTTTGGTACCCTTGTTGTCTCAAGATAACCTACTTTTGGCATTTTGTCTTTCCCACTTACTGGCTCCCTCACCTTTTGTTCCCCACCTTACCTCCATGGACACCTGTATGTCACATGCCCCCACTGGTTGCATTCAAAACATTTAACCCTAGCTCCTGGACGTGTACCTGGACTAGTGGCTTCCCCTGTTACTGGCAGATTCTGTTGGGGCAGTCTGTGTTGCCCACCATGGGTTCCTTTAGACCCATGAGCGGTACTGGGGGTCCCTTTCCTGTGCAGGGCTGCACTGCTTGCCAGGTATAGGTCTCCCTTCTTCCCAACTCATCTGAAGTGGCACAATGTCTATCAGCTAACCAGATTCTCATGCCTTCAGGCAAAGTGCTAAGGGCTTGTTCCCTCCCCAAAAGGTCTGCCAGCCCTTCAAAAGTGGTGACCTGATGTACACTCACTCACCTATGGAAATAACTGTGTAGTTCAGCAACATATTCACGCACACGTTCCTCTGCCTTGCGTCTATGCTCACAAAACTTTTTCCTATACGTTTCAGGTGTTAGCTTAAACAATTCTAACAAGTGATTTTTAACAGCAGTATAATCAAAACATGCAACGTCAGACATTTTTGACAAAACAGTTACAATTTTACCATTGAGTAAGAGGGTCAGGAACTGTACCCAGAGCCTTTGGTAAACACCCTACTGTTGGCATACCCTCTCAAGCATATGAATGAAACTATCAAAATTATCCCCCTCTTTAAACTGTGGAAGAAATTTACTGACCTTTTGTGCTTCTGGGGTTCAGTTACTCCCTTCCCCATTAGCTCCGTGACTGGCGAAGAGTCAGCTTTTCGCTCTCATGCTTCCTCTGCCGCTCCTTTTCCTTGGCATCCAGGCATAGCAGTTTCTCATTCTCCTCAGCCTGTAGACTCCTCAGTCTCTCAGTCGCTTCTATCTCCAAACGCCTGGCCTCCAACTGAAGTCCCTTTAGCTCCAGATGGATTTTTAAGTCCTCTGCAGAAAGGTTGAGCTGTCCATTCTCCAAGAGTATTGTATCTCCATATCTCCACTGCCAGTCTTGATTGTCCTCCTGGTTACTGTTTTCTGATGCAGCTGTAACCAAGGTTGCAATCAGGTCTGCCTTAGTTAGCTTTCCATGCACCAGTCCCCTAGCCTGGCACATCTCCGCCAGCTGGCTCCTTGTCAGCTTCCATACTCCTCTGCTGACATGCTGCCTGCTCATCCTGACTGACTAAGCTAACAAAAGAAATAAAACAATTGTGATCTGAACTCGAGTATTCACTGCATGGCTGATTTAGAGTACAAGACACCTTCCAAGCTCACTGTACACAAGCTACATGAATTCACTCTACCCACACCACTACAAGCCAATTAGTATTTGCCAACCAATTAATATGTGGTGTAGATATCCCACCACTGCCAAACAATATGTGATGTCCAGGCCCAGCAATCAAGGAGCCTAAGTCCTCACCACTAACACCAGTGTGGGGTGTCTTGTATAGGAGGAAAGGATAACAAATACACACAGTAAAGTGCAATTTCCCTTAAGAGCACACAGAGATCACAGTCAGTCCGGGGCTGGTCGCTCCCTTGCCCTCCAGGTCCCCAATAAGACTCCCCACTGGCACAGCTGTAGGGTCCAGATCTCAGCCTAGTGGGCAAGCTAAAACCTCCAGCACCCTCTGTCCAGTCAGTGCTTCGTGTCCTTGCCAAAGTAGCTGACGCGTGCGCACACACACACACACACACACACACACACACACACACACACACACACACACACAGCTTATACAGCCACACAGACACTCCTGGGGAAGGCTGGCACAGGTTCTCCAGCTGTTCCCCTTTTTTCCTAGACTATACGGTAGTACTAGCTGCCACCACCCACTAATATTTATCAGCTACTCAAAGGCCCTTAAGAGTGTCCAGTTGTTACTGTGCAAAATTATTATCCAATTGTTAGTACAGCCCAGGGCTAAAGCTATTGGAGTGACTTTGTACAATTTTACCAAAGGAATGCAAGTACTCTAAAGAGCTTAAATTATCTCTACAAAAACAGCCAAAGTTGGAAGAATTTTTAAATATTTAATAACAAATAGTCAAAACACAAGACAATACTTTTTACTACGCAGTGCTAGTCAAGAGTTCAGAGATCACAGAGAAATACTTAAAATAATTCGGTAGTACAGTTCTGACATCACAGAAAAACACTTAGTAATAGCTAGAAACTAGAAAGATTAGACTAAGAGAAAACACATCTAAGATAAATTTGCATATAGAGCAAGGCAGTGCTGGTGAGTTGGATGGTCAAGACAAAAATGCTTAATGCTTTCTGATTCTCTCTGTTTTTTGTTTAAATCATATTCCTGGTTCACGTTACATCATTCTTCACACTTCCCTGGGTTCCCAGACTAACAGAAACTACATTTACAGTCTTCGCCTCTCAGCAGAAACCAGACCAATAAAGGACATTTATGCATGCAAATTCTGGAGATTAACTCTGGCCTTAAAACAATAGGCAGGATGCCTCACTCTAGACTTACTGGCTCAGAGTTTTAACATCAAAGGGTCACAATATGCTTTACTTGGTCAGTAGAGTGCACTGTTACATTTCTTTTCCAGTTCCACATGTAACACTGTTTTTACCATTTAAGACAACAAGCCTGTGGTTTACATTAATATTTACAAATGACAGAATTATCTATAAAATTCTATCTGGCTAGGCTAGCAGCCTTCATCTATCTTTACACAATCTTCACAGCGGCTGACAGTTTGCAGACGATTGCAAGTTGAGAGCGGTCATAGAGTCTCCAAGTGATGTTGACACCTTACAGGTGTGCCTTACACAAACCAGCGACTGGTGTCAAAGTCACAGGCTCAAATTAAATGCAAAAAATGAATTATCACTTTTGGCAAAGGGGGTGTCCCTGCAGGTTACCACATAAATAATAGCACCTTAAATACTCAAGTCCGTAGTGAGAGATCTGGGTACATAGGTGGACAGCAGCCTCTCCTTTGACCACCATGTTTCTGCAGTGGTAAGGACAGCCTTCTATGTTGCATGTCTTATAAGTAAGAGCATTGCCTACCAGGAAAAAGGAGGTCATAACACCCCTGTACTCTTCCCTTTTTAGACTAGTAATAGAGTACAATGCCCCCTTTGATATGTACCTCACCAGGCACCTACAGCAATTAGAGACCACAGAGGTACCTTACAACAGCAATTCTAGAGACCGCAGAGGTACCTTACAAAGAAAATTAAAGGCGTGCAACACTTGCCTTATGGAGATAGACTAAAATCCTTGTGTCTGTACTCTGTGTCATACAGACTGCTCAGGGGAGATTTTTGTCTTGCATGTAAGGCAACCTCAGCCCCTGCCCTGATGGAAATGTTGCACATCCACGAGTCAAATGGCACTCGCTCTAGTGATCTTAACCTGAGATGCGACATCAAGAGGACTTGCTGGAGAGACAGATTAATCTCCCAAAGGCTACCCCTGCTCTGAAGCAGACAACCAATTCAGATGAAGCAGAGCCCATCAATGACCCTTTGAGTGTAATTTGGACGATTGGATGAGAAAATGTAATTTCACCCCAGAGGTCTCACCTGCATGTCTTCTAGACAGGGGTAGCAGATGTCGAGATAGGTTTGCCTGTAGCATCGATACATGAGGGTAACTGGTTAAAACTTGGCTAGGCTTGTAAGGGCCCCAGGCCATTAGCCTAGTAACCTCCTGTGATCCTATGGAGAGTACCTTTAGCAAGTGGTGTTTGGTTATGATGGAGGAGTTGAGAGTCTCTAGGATATGTGAAATTTGTGTAGTTATTTCAGGGGTGAAATTTGCATGGACTTTGCCAGTGTGTTAGCTATTGCTACTGGATTCAAGTAGGTAGTACCATTCTGAATAAGTGCTGAGTAGTGCTAGGTGTTCCTTAGTTTCCTAATGTCGATGAAGAACAATATGTAATTTTCTTTAGCTTCTGACTCTAATCAAAATTCATGAGGTGCCTTTGTATATCTGATGATGTTTATTTCCTTTGATGGCGTTTTAATGTTAACCCTGATTTAAGGATGTTTTTGGATTTTTTGGTTTGTTGTAAAGTTGAAGCTTTTTTTCTTTTATTGCAGTATTTATGTGTATGGAGCACTGGACTGGCTCGCTTTTAAACTTCCCATTTTGTTTGCATCTTGTAGACACTGCCAGGTCATTGCATTTTAGGTGTACTTAAGAGTGTAGTCTGTGTAACTACTTGCTGGGTCAGAATCTTGGGTAATATAGTTAAACTTGAATTCCGAGTCTTTATCAGATAATTGTAGAAGATTTATATGTTTGAAGTCACTGAACTTTATGATTATCTTTTGTTGGGAGATTTTCAAGGAAAATGTTAACAGCTTTTGACTGGATTTGACTAGAGAAGGGAGTACTATAGGGATAGCTGATATTGATGTCATATTGGTAAGCATCAAGGGAAGAATATTGGGTATTTACGTGTTATCACAACCACAATTTCCGACATGCTGGACTTTCTTGTCTTTTACTCAGAGTAATAAGGTAATGTAATCAGGAAGGGTAGACTGTGAAACTCTTCTAGGATGTTGATGGTGGCTTTGTAAAATGAGTAAGGGTTCAAATTTGAGGATTTGTGGCTAGCATGCTTGAAAGACGTCAAGCATTGAATTCGGCGAGCGATCACAGTGACTGTGTGTATATATGTACGTTGGCCTGAAAGGAGTGTGACTAGTCATAGTGTATGATGATAGACACACACTCACACTTCCAGCGCATTAGCTGCTTTTGAGCACGCTAGCTAGAAATCCTAACATGTGCAAACTGTTACTCGTTTTACAGACCCACCACCAACATCGTGTTTTAACAGTCTACCCTTCCC
This sequence comes from Protopterus annectens, assembly GCF_019279795.1. Lineage (NCBI taxonomy): Eukaryota > Metazoa > Chordata > Ceratodontiformes > Protopteridae > Protopterus > Protopterus annectens. The sequence continues at coordinate 1,379,396,439 of NC_056739.1, forward strand.
GATTATTTTGTAAGGAGTTTAGACAGGGTACTGCTTTGCTTTTCTTTCCTGATGCTTTCTGTTCTCAGGGTGGCAGAGGCTGAGAAAAAGGAACGCATTTTAAATGGAATGGGGGACTTTCTTAACTGACATCTTGAGATGCTGGCAGAAAATGGGGAAACCTATTTTTCAAACCTTATTTTTTCAGCCGTTGAAGTGAGAAACCTTCCTAAAAACAAGAACACATTAAAGACAACATGTCTGTGAAGTTTTGTCATACTTCATTAGTCCCAGTTGACGCAAGGAGAAGCAACCAGCATTAGTGCAAAAATGTGGTTGCGATAACACGCAAGTACTGAATATTATGTCCTGTAGTGGGTTCTTTGACATCTTGGTTGAGAGAGTTTTAGTTTTTGTTTATGCAATCAAGGAATCTTTGGGTGTAATCTATATTTGAAGTGTAGGTTATAGTCAGATAGTTAGTCTCCTACAGGAGTGGATTGCCTGATGATTTAGTTTATCCAGTAATATTTAAGAACCTAACATGGTGTTCTGGGACTGTAGATTGGGTCTGTTACATGGCTTAATTTGATAATAGGCCCTGTCAAGGGAAACTTGGATCTCGGTCATTTCAGTTTCTGATCTGATAGGATCTACATGGAATTGATATCTCTAACAAATTTATTTGACATTTGATTGCCAGAAAAGTTAGACTGAGTAAGAGCCCATTTTCAGTGGACGCCTTGATTGAAAGCACTAAAGTATTACAAAACATTTTAAGAGTAATCATTTTACAATCTTTAAACATAATTCAGAAATGCAATTTAAATGTTGTGTCTTTCAGCTTTTCCCGGTTAGGGGTTGCCACAGCGGAACTCCGGTCCGCTAATGATTGGCAGTTGATTTTTACGTACCAAGTTGCCAGCCCTGATGCACAACCTTCAACGAAGGAAGGCCCATTCACGCATGTCTCCACGCAGAAGACGCAGCACCACCACCGCGGATCAAATTTAAATAATTATACCAAATTAGACAAACTATGAAAACACTGGTTAACAATATACACAAGTTATTTGACAACGATTTAATATTTAGAGAAATTGTAGCTAGTTTATAGAGAAATTAAAGGTAAGCTAATATAATACAAACAGGAATTGCAGTACGAAGTGAGAAAAAAGTAGGCTTATGGTATATTCAGAGTAAATACAAGGTGAGAAAAATTGGTAGAAGTAAGGAAGTAAGTGAAGGAGGAAGAGTAAGGAGATGTAAGGTATGAATAAGTATTTGTCCACATTCAGCAGTATAGTTTATCCTGGTGTTGAGGAAGAACAAATTCACTACCTTGTTTGCCTTCTGTTTCTATCTCCAGGACTTCTAACTCTGTAATGATAAACTGAATCTAATATTAATGTCTAATGCTAATTACTCTTGGCCATCTGCTGCTGGACTTGCCTGCTCTGAAGTACCCTGTATCCTATACCCAAACTGTATTTCTTTATAAGAATATGGCAACAGTTATCCTGAAAAAAAACATTGCAGTTAGAGTGTGTGCCAGTACACAAGTAAGATTATCATCTCTAAAAATTTAGATGACTAAAGGCAAGAATACTCTGTTACTTGAGTCGCACTATTAATAGTTTTGTCAACTGGCATATAAGAATGAAAATTATCATTACAACTAGCAATAGAGGGTCAGGCATATATTGCTGTTAGGAGCAGTTATACTGACACCTTAGTCCAAATATCTCATGTATGCCAGTGTATGAGTGTGTTCATGCATGTATAAATTCACCAACACATCTTGGTGCATGTACATTTGCATACATTCATGCATACACACAGAGACAGATTTATATAGACTCATGCTTATGTTTGTATATACATAAGCATACAAATATTTGTGGACCTGCAAGCACATAAAGATATACAGCAAATACATTATAAACCAATGCAGTATATATGATAAACACATGTTGACAGACAGATTTGTTTATGTTATGTATTTCCATCTTGATAAGGGGTCTAATCAACATAGCCATCTCAGCCATAACAGAGGACCCTTAGGGCAAATAAGAATTCCAATAGTAACAGTGAAGTACACCTCTAAAATTGTGCACTGCATACGTAGTTTTATTAAATTATGTGCATTATCACACATCCAGCATATACAAAACTGGAATATAAACACAGATTATATGTGGCACACATACATATGCACATACCCAGGAAGATATGGGGAATATATAGACTGCATTTCCCTCAACTTTCCAAAAGTAATTAGTGTAACTCTGCTGCAGTCAGATGTTTGGGAAAGGAGTGAAAGCTCCAAACATTTTGGCACAATGCAAGGAAGAAAAAAGAAAATGAATTCAGTTGGATGAAATCAGTATTATACAGTGTGTGATTCTTGAAGAGTATCAGCTAATGGGAAAATACTTTAAGATTCCCTTTCAAAGTTGCATGACACTTTTATTGAAAAGTTGCAAAAGATTTTATTCTTCTAGAATATTAGGACATTTTGGAACTCAACAGTTTTGTTTGCAAGGTGCAACTGTCCAATGCAATTTTGCCATGTTAAATTAGGAAAACTGATTATAAAAGTATATCTGCATGAATGCATGCACTAATAAGAAAAGCTAATGTAGACCATATGAAAAATAATTGCTAGTGAAGGAAAAAAAGCATGTAGCAACAAGCATGAAACAAAAATGAAAGAAAATGCAAGTGTCTAGGCTAGGATAATCATTCCACACAGTTGTACCTCTTATGAGCATTGTCACATAACATACCTAGTCTTTAAAGTCTGTTTGCTAGAGTGAAAGTCATTTATATGTTTGCTTTTTTTGCCTATGTGACCTTTTGTAACAGTCAAGCATATTGATCTGTGTTAGATTGCAAGTTTATTCTGCTGTTTTACCTTTGATTTTCCTTGTTACTTGTTTTCACTACATACCTTTACTCTAATACAAATGCTAACACTGTTATTTTTTTTTTCCCTCCCTACCCGTGTTCCCCTCCCCCTAGAAATTTCTTAGCTCTATCCCTTTTGAATTTTGACCTGCCTCATGCCCTACAGGTGTCGGACGATTCCTGCCTTGCCTACAGTACCGAAAGACTATCTGCCTCCCTTATTTACTCCTCTATCAAGGAACTAAAAGTAGGTTATGGGCTTTGCACTGATGATTTATTAGCCTCTGCTCAAGTCAACCTATAGAGTTCATTAGTTCCCTGTGCTTGTGTGCCTAGCAGCCAGTACCTCTCCTTCTCATATCCTCCCCTACCCCCTTACTCTTGCCTTCTCCTGCCTCTACACTACTCTCTTTTTTCTTGTGACTTTTCCCTCTCTTTACCTGCCCTAGCCACTAGGTGGCGCTCTCCTTATTCTCTTTCTCCATCACCATTTCTCATGCCTAGAATCAGCCCTTAAAGTTATTTGTTAAATTCCCTATCTCCTTTAAGCTCAATATTCTATCTTACAGTCTGCCTATCTCCCTGCTAATAGTGCTGATACTGCTCCAATACCCTGCCAGACTTCTCAGCTCCACCTCACCCCTCTCGTCCTTACCTCCTACTGCTTGCTTTCTACCTACTCCTGCATACCTATTCCTATTCCACTGGTCTACTTTGGTCTCCTGTCTTTCTCTTCCTTCCATATACTGTTTGCTCCTGCCATACCTACCTGCATTTCTGATTGTCTCCTCTCTCCACCTCCTGTTGTGTGTCCGGCTCCGTCTCCCCACGGGCTCACTCCGCTCCCCTCCCTACCCCCAATTCCCACCCACCCCCAGGGGTGCTAACCTTATAGTACTGTTAGCCCCTCCCCTATCCCTCCCATCCAATCCTTCTCCTTCCCACTCAAACTTCCTCCCATCCACACACACTCCACCTCTACAACACACTCCCACTGTATTTTTCCCATTCCTCCCCTCGACATCTTTTACTTAACTATCCCACTTTAATCCTTACCACTTCACTGTCCACTCTTCCCCTATTCCTATCATATCTTTATATCTACTCTACAGTAGAATACCCCTTTTACATCTTGCCTCTCATACACTCTATTAGCCCTCCCTAACTTCTCAAGACTCATCTTACCATGGCTCCCTACCTGCCTAGCCAGCATTTACTATCATTCCTGCTACTCTCCACCCTATGCTCAGTCTATCTCCTATCCTCTTACGAGATATCACTTGATGCTCTATCCCTCCTTCCACATAAACACACCTCAACATTTATCATTCCACTTATGTCTTATCCTTTTACTTCATCTACCCCCAATTACCAACTACCAAAATTCCACAGACTTAGACATCTCAACTATGTCCTAACAACTTATAACAAAAATAAAATTCTAACCTTACAAAGACACTACCTGGTTATCAAATGTAGCAATCCTACCCTTCAAGATGGTGATATCCACCCTAACCCTGGCCCCTCACTCTTTTCCCCCACAGTATATATGCCTAGAACCAAAAATAGCTTCTTAATCGGACATCTTAATACCCAAAGCTTAAACAACGAAGTACCATACCTACATGCCCTCCTTCACATACACTCATTTGATATTCTATGCCTCTCAGAGACCTGGCTAAAACCTAGCACTAAAGACTCTGAGATCATTCCCCAAGGCTATAACATAGTAAGACTCGATCGTACCAAAAGAAAAGGTGGTGGTGTTGCTATTCTTTTTAAAAAACATCTTAATATCACTAGCCTTCCACCCCTATCATCTCAAGATAGCAAGATAGAATCCATCATTATCAAACTCCAATTAAATTCCAAAAAATCCATACATATCATCTGTATGCATCTGCCCGCTGGTAACAATATACCAATACTTGAAGATTATCTTAGTTGCATATCAGCTACCTATCCACAGGAAACCATCATTCTAGGAGACCTGAACATAGACTGGAATAGCATTAATGCAGAAAATCCTTCATCCCATATTAACCTTCACGGCTTCACCCAAACCATTAACTTGACTACTAGGCTCAATAAACATACTAAGAGAGAAAGCATATTGGACTGGATACTTATAAACAGACTAAAAACTAATTACAAAGTAGGAACCTTGCCAGACGATGTTAGTGACCACTCCTTAACTTTTATAACAAGAGAAAAAACTGACTGTCCAAATCCCCACATTACTAGAAAAATACGCACCATCAAACATTTTAATCCTGACCTATTTCAAGCTGAACTCAGTGCATGTAACTGAAACCCCTTAAAACACTCCCTCTTGAAAATGCAGTACTACATTTTAACAAAATATTTTTATCCATTCTTGACACACATGCACCAGAACGTACTATTAGAATGAAATCCAATACAGCCCCTTGGCTCTCCCATGAAACCAAAAACTTATTCTCGCTAGGAATAAAGTCTGGGCTAGTTGGAGATCCCACAGAAATAATACAGATCTCCTACTCTTCAGACAGCATAGAAATCTAACTAAAAAAGCAGTTATAGCCGATAAAAGAAATTCTATATTGAACTACAACAAACCCATATTAACAATTCTAAACTATTCTGGTCCTCAATCAATAAACTCCTCTCACCAGGAACTTCCAAAACACCTTCCCCACTAAATGCAGACCCAGATACCCCACAACAGACTGCAGATGCTCTTAACTCATTCTTCACAGAAACTATCCAAGCACTAGCTAAACAACTTAATGCCAACAACTTCTGTCCTCTAAGTAAACTAACCAACTCCTCTTTTAACTTTTCTCTACAACCTATCTCCACGTCATATATTCTCAGACTTCTTCTCAAGCTAAAACCATGCACCCCCTCTGCTGATAAACTCCCTTCCCTTTTTCTTCAAAAGGCTGCTAAGGTTGTTGCATATCCTATATCTATTCTTATAAATAGGACAATTAGAGAAGGAATCATCCCTGAAGTCTGGAAGATATCTCATATAATCCCACTTCACAAAGGTGGAAACTCAACTGATTACTCCAACTATAGGCCTATTGCTCTCCTCTCACCTCTGTCCAAAATTATGGAAAAGTGTATCCACCATCAACTTGTACAATATCTCTCAAAACATAACATAATAGTAAACTGCCAACATGGCTTTAGACCACATCACAGTACTACCACTGCCCTGCTTTCTTTTGTAGAGACTGTTAACCAGAACCGAAACAACAACCTACTCTCTTCTGCCCTCTTCATTGACCTCTCCAAAGCTTTCGATATGGTAAACCACCCCTTATTACTCAATACTCTCGAATCCATCTCATTTGATGCCCCAGCCATTAAATGGTTTAAATCTTACCTCACAAACAGAAAACAAGCTGTTCTCTGGGACAACCACATCTCTTCTCTCCTGCCTGTTTCCATTGGAGTTCCTCAGGGCTCTATCCTTGGCCCACTTCTTTTCTCCCTCTTCATTAATGATCTTCAAACAATAATCCCTCAAGCAACCTGCATTCAATATGCAGATGATTCGACACTCATCTGCTCAGCTCCATCTACCCCAGAACTAATCTCTCTCACCCAAAAAGTATTCAGTACAGTAGAAACATGGTTCTCTAGCCGTTTCCTCTTACTAAATGCCAAAAAAACCAAACTTCTTCTTTTTACTCCCACATCTAGAACCTCCCCCTTACATTTCTCCATCTCTTCAAACAGCGCCACTGTTATCTTACCCGACACTTCAACTAAATTGTTAGGTATTACAATTGACAATAATCTCTCTTTCGACCTACACATTAACAACTCCATAAAACTAGTTAACAGAAAGATAGGATCCTTATATCGAATCAGACCTTTTCTTACACCATCTACCAGAACACGGATTGCTCACTCTCATCTTATTTCAACTCTTCTATATGCTGCACCTATCTTCACCAACCTCAAAAAAAACAGCCTTAACAAACTGGCAACCTGTTATAATAACATTGCCCGCTTTGCTACTGGTAATCCCTATAAAACTCATCACTGCCTCAACTTAAAACTTCTAGGATGGCCAGAGTTTCGAAACTATCTTTTAATCCATCAACTCTGCATTGCCCATAAAATACTATACCAACCTAATAATACCCCCATACTCTCACAGCTCATAACCCCTTATAAAAATCTCAACTCTCTCCGCTCTTCCAGCAAACTTCTGACAAGTTCAACAAAATCAAATAACAATGCTGGTGACTCTCTATTTACCAATGCTATAGGGACAAAATGGAATTTGTTACCCACTAGCATAACAAAGATAACTTCATTGCCTCTTTTCAAACAGAACATTAAAGTGCATTTCCAAAATCACTGGCTTTGCTCCTGTAATAAACCTGATTAGTCCATCACTATTACTACCTAAATAAAACCATCTCTCTTCTCCTTTCTACTCTGCCTACTTTTTGTCTTTCTTTTCTCGTCCCTTTACTTCTCTACCTGCTTTTCTGCAGTACTTGCTCCTTTATTTTCACCACTTTCTATTCCCACTTTTCTCCCTTACTCTCTTCTCACCTTATTCTCCTTACCTTCACTCCTTTCTATGTTAATCTATCAGTATTTTTCAACTGGTTAATTGAGAATTCAATTGTATTGAGTGTTTTAGTAACTAACTCTTGTAGTAGTTTTTATTTATATAGAAGAGTTTGCTATCTTTTATTTTTAATGTTTGCTTGCAAACTCGATTACTAACTCTTAGATTTTCATTATAATGAATACTGCTATTACATTTTTGTATGACAATTTCTCTGTATGTTAATTTTTTTATCTCTGAATGTATCTCACTCTGTGGAGCTTTTCTCCCCGGGCCTCTACTGAAAATGGAAATTTCTCCAGCTAGACTAGCCCGGTCAACAAATGTAAAATAAATAAAATAAATAAAATATATATAAAAAAAAAGCACATACTAAAGAAGATATACTGTGAAAGTGACTCGATAGCATCTCTGGCTGAGTAAAAAGCTGTCATTCAGCTAATCTAGCCCATGGGTGGGGGGAGGAGAATACAAAAGTACAAACTGTAAGCTTGTAGCACTTCCTCTAACAACCCATCCCAGCCCCACTGATATTTGTCGCATCTGACCTGCAGTAAGTTAACAAACTTCTTTGAAAACCCTGCCACTGTGTGATATGCGACTTACACAGCACTAAAATGTAAACAAAGCCCTCTAGCAAGAAACTGATTTTAGAAATCCTATAATGCTCCTTTTAAAAGAAAATGTCAACTTCTGGAAAATGCATGCTGTGTACCAGGCTTATATCACTTAAAAGAAGTGGCAGCTTCACTCTGCACCCTTTGCATGCTCACTTAAGCTTTATTGGATGTGTGAAGGAAATGTAGAGACTAAAGACAAGTAAAACTGTATGGCTGCAGGGATTATGGCCCCACCATGACTGAGTTGTCAGTTGGAAGGAGGTGCACATGGTCTGCGGGCACAAATATCCTAATCTAGTTTCTTCACTTTGTTAATGATCTCGCCCTGCTGCATCATATTGATTTCATAGTTGTTGGCCTTGATGGCTGAAGTAGTAGAGGCATACTTTTCTTTTCTTAAACATCCATCCAAGATCTAAGCAGTCATCAGGAGAAATGTCTCTTGGGGGTAACCTGCATCCCAAGAATCTTTATCAAGGCCAGTGGGAGATCCACTCTGAGCTGATAATCTAAAGCCTTGTTGTCTAGGGTGGATGATGGATTATGAAAAGTACAACGGTAGTGGTGCTGCGGTAGCGTTGTCGCCTCACAGCAAGACGTTGTCGCTTTCGTTCTCAGATGGAGCATCTTCTGTGTGGAGGCATGCGTGAATGGGCGTGCCTTCGTTGAAGGTTGTGCGTCAGGGCTGGTAACTCGGCACGTAAAAATCCCCTACCAAGCATTAGCGGACCGGAGTTCCACTGTGGCGACCCCTAACCGGAATAAGCCGAAAGACACAACAACAACAAGAGCTTTGTCACTGGTGAAGTGACACCTCAACCCTATGGGCAAAAATGGAAAATGAGTTTGTGGATGGATGGATTTGAAGGACGGTAAATGGATGATTTTGGGTTGAGGAAGCATCTGAATATTGCTGCACCAGCATAAATCATTCCTACGCAAACATGATGTAGTCATATATAGGCCTTCAGTGATGTATAGAAAACCAGTGCCTGATCCCCAGATGCAAAAACTTCTTGTGTCTGGGAATTAGGCATTCTCTCTCTATAAAAATAAACCAAGGTTTGTGTCTGCCCCTATCAGCATGAAGTCTCCAGACATCTGGACCTGAAAATTAGGAAATTCACTAGGGCAGCAGGTGGAACTCAATAGCATGTAGAGACTTCTGGTGTTAGTAGAATCGTTTTTCTTAACCCAAGTGTTAGATTTTTTGTGTCCATGACATGTTAACGCCACACAACTGACATAAATTTGTCACCTTAAGGCATCCTTTTGTCCACCATTTTCTTGATCATAGTGAAGTGCTGACGTACAAAAAAGGAAAAGAATAAAAATATATACACACATACATTGGAAGGTGCATTGTAGCATTGTCGCCTCACAACAAGCGGTTCTCTGGTTTGATTCTCGGCTGGGGTGCCTTCTTTAAGGAGTCTGCATGTCCTCCCTGCATTCATGTGGGTTTCCTCCGGGTGCTTCGGTTTCCTCCCATGTTACAAAGACATGCTTCTGGAGTGTTTCTCCCAGGGCCACTTCTGAAAATTGGCGTCATTCCAAGTCTGACTTTCCCAGTAAACCAGTGTTAAATAAACAAATGTTAAATAAATAAAAAATAAATACATATATAATACACACACACGCGTATATTTGTGTGCATATCACACACACACACACATATATATATATATATATATATATATATATATATATATATATATGCAAGTTTGTGTGTGTATAAAAAGGAAAGAATTTTGACTAAAAGTAAGAAGAGTAATTCCCAGAATGTTAGAGCCCTTGTCACTGAAATAAGCAAACAACTCAGAATATCTAAGACCATTTCCTTTTGTTATTCTTTTCATGGCAAATCTCTGTCTGCTATTGTTAGAGCTCATTCTAGTGGGGCTGTTGCTTCTTATGGTGCCTTCTTCAAGGGGATGGGCACAATTCCATCCTTGAAGCTGCTACTTGGTCCTCCGTGCGTACCTTTACTGAGCATTATAAGTTGGATATGGTTTCCAAGGCCAGAGCAGGTTTTGCCGAAACCATTTTATGTGGGTTTGTTAAGGGTCTTCTTAGCCTTCCACCTCCCATTCTGTTTCTTGCTTTTTTTACTCTCCCTTCTGTACTGAATACTGCAACAGTGATATAGAATGGCATAGTACCATGCTGCTAATCAGACTTTGGTTATCTGAGAGAGAGTCGGAGGTTCAGCTTAGTGGCAGATACTGTGTATTTTCATACTGTAGAGTTTTTTTTCTTTTTGACTACGGTGGTGGTGCTGCGGTAGCGTTGTTGCCTCACAGCAAGACGTTGTGCTGTTCGATTCTCAGCTAGAGCATCTTCTGTGTGGAGACATGCATGAATGGGCGTACCTTTGTTGAAGATTGTGCATCAGGGCTGGCAAACTCGGCACGTAAAAAATCTACTGCCAATCATTAGCGGACCGGAGTTCTGCTGTGGCGACCCCTAACCGGGAAAAGCCGAAAGACACAAAGTACAGTTTTGTACAATCTTACCATAACAGTAGATGTCCTCTTCATTGTTGCACTGCCTCGCTCCAATCCCCTCTTGTTTATTCTGGATTTCTTCCTTCTGGATGTTTATGGGCTCCATTGTCTTATGATGACTTCTTCCTTCTGGATGTTTATGGGCTTCATTGTCTTATGATGACTGTTCTCTTCTGGAGCAAATCAGTTGTAGCCGATTGCATCCATAAGTCCCTTTTATGCCAAATGTTCTGTACGGGTAGCATAAATCTCATGTACGACACAACTAAGATCTCTTATAAGCTTGCTTATAGTAGCGAAGCAACGGGTTGTCCAGGGCAATGCATCAGTTCTGTACAGAATACTGCAACAGTGAAGAAAAGGACATCAACTGTTATGGTAAGATTTTACACAACTGTACTTTCTTTCACTTTGCTCTGTCATCACTACCAAGCATACCTCTCAATTCTCCAGGTTTTCTGTGAATGTCCAGAATTTTTTGCCTCATATTTTTGGTCTGTTCCTCAGAAAATTTTGATTTTCTGGAAAATCACTGAGGATTGAAGTTACTAAATGACACACATTTGAGTTTCTGAGTTCATATCCTTCAGAAAATGCACACCAAGTTTATAAGAGCAGTATTTAAAGCATTTCCCTATTTTTGGGCATTTGTTCCCCATTATTTTAGGCTCTGTCAATATTTTTTGTACTAAGAAGTCGAGAAGTATGCTATCATGTTGGAATGGAAAGAATTTAAATGTTACCATGTAGGTCTAATCATTGTTAGACCAGGAAGCAGACACTCATTAGGTAGTGCAAACTGTTAGAATGATGCCAAGAGTTGTACAGTATCATCTGAGTCATTTGTTTGTGTAGAATAACGGTGGAAGTAGAAACAGATTCATACAGATATAAGGTTAAAAAAGAAAAGTGTTGAAAACATAATACAATGTAGTAACTCTTCTATAAATTTGATATCGGACACTCCTCCCAGGCCTATCACATCAGCATATTCTACTGAGTACAGTGAGATCATGTGGGAAGGCCCCCACCCCCTTAGTTTTTTAATCTTGAATTATCTTCTGATTCCTCCCTTACAACTAAAAAAATTACACTTTATTCAGCTCCTTTTACTGTATTTGTGTATCTTCCAACTTTATTACTTTTCTTTTTGCTGCCTGTTCTTAACAGTGTTCAGTTGCATTTATTCTGCTGCATTTATTACTGCTTATTAGTAGCCTGATTAAATTGTAATTGTTGGACATGGGTTTTAGGCCAATTATTTTACATTAAGAAGGTTTGTGGTCTACCCTCTTGTGGGAGGAGAGGGTAGCCTCTGCCCTTCTGAGCTGGGTAATTGCTGGGTGAAGGCTTATTTTGCATTTGCTCTGGTTTAAGCACTTTGGTTCCAAACCATTTATTTTACATTAGGAAGATTTGTGGTCTAAACTATTGTGGCAGGAGAGGATAGTCTACACTCTTCTAAGATGGGAATTGCTGGTTGAAGGCTCATTGTTTCTGTTATTCTGAAAGTGTCTTAGTTCTAGTTTGAGCACTTAGGACCCAAACTTATTGTGCCTGTTCTAAATGTCGTCATGGTTTAAGCACTTGGGTTCCAAACCAGTTATTTTACATTAGGAAGTTTTGTGGTGTAGCCTCTTGTGGCAGTAGGGGATGGGCCTGCACACTTCCAGACTGAGAATTGCTGGTCAAAGGCTCATTGTGTCTGTAATTCTGAAAGTGTCTGAGTTCTGGTTTAAGCACTTGGGCTCCAAATCTGTTATTTTCCATTGCGAGAGTTGAGGTCTAGACTCTAGTGAAAGGAGAGTCTGGCCTGCATCCATCTAAGCTGGGAATTGCTGGTGAAGGCTTATTTTGCCTGTTGTTATAAGTGTCTTTATTCTGGTTTAAGCAGTTGGGTTCCAAAACAGTTACTTTACATTAGGAAGACTTATGGCCTAAACTTTTCTGGCAGGAGAGGATAGCCTACACCCTTCTAAGCTGGAAATTGCTGGTTGAAGGTCTGTTGTGTCTGTTATTCTGAAGTGTCTTAGTTCTGACTTAAGTACTTGGGCTCCAAAACTAGTTGTCTTACATTAGGAGGGTCTGTGGTCTAAACTTGTACGGAGGGAGAGTGTAGCCTACACCCATCTAAGCTGGGAATTACTGGTGAATTGTTGCTTTATTTAACCTGTTTTTGCTATTGTGATTGTGATTTTATGCACTTTGAATTCCTAGTAGTTCTGCATTTTATAGCATAAGCCTGATTCAGATTTGCTGTATCTAGACTGTTTGGTATCACTTGAGAACTAAAACCAACTCTTTACTGAGATACTGAAAGATCTGAGGCATCCATTGCTTCCAACTAACTAGAAGTACCTTTTTTTGCTCCTATGTTGCACTTATTTTGTATTTGCATTGTACTGTTTGTTGGAACTGTCTTTGCTGTTTTTTTGCCACATCTTACTGTATACTGTACTAGTTTAGCTGTAGCATAGCTCAGTACTAGGTTTGCTTTGTAACTTCTGAGAATCAAATTCAAGCCATCCTTGTTGGTGAAGGCCATTCTGCACCCTTATGGGAGGAAAGTGCCATCTGTATCCCATCTAAACAGGGGTGATTTCACTAGAGCTCAGAGAGAGTGTCTTTTATTGTCTAGTTTTAGTTAAAAGGGTTATTTCTTCTTTCATTTAAGCCCCACGTGTGTGTTTGTTTGCATGTAACGTACTATCGTGCATTGATGCCACATAGTGGTGGTTACCGTTTTGTTATAAATGCATACGTTTTGCTTGTTAAATTTTCCCTTAGCACTTTGCTTATGGTCCTCCAGAGATTTTTCACTGCTCTGCTCTCCTGTCAGGTGGAACACTAATCCTAGCCTCAGAGATACCAACACACCTGTCACCTACTAGCCTTTCTTAAGTGTGACCACTTTTGCTGACCATATAAATTTACTTAACACTATGGATAGACATATGTCAACCAAGCTGGTTGGAGAAATTGAGGAATGAGTATCCTGAGGCAGTGTAGCAACTGCCTCATGTTCACTGACAACAGTCCTACTCCTGGTCCACACAAACTCAACATATGAGAGAAGCAAATATATTAAGAACCTTGAATCCATGCTCTCACACACTAGTCAGTACATATGACAATGAGCGGGTTGTCAACATACACATTTCACCTCCTACTCCACCGAAACACATATTACACATACCTACATATGTGGAGGTCTTCACCAGAAATGCACCTAAACACCAGAGACCTCCCAAACCCAAACACAAGCACGCTACACACACTACTTCCTCTACAGAGCAATACACATAATAGCTTATGCACCAGTGTCTCGCCTGTCAAGCCCTTAAGGCAAAACACAATACCAAAAATATTAGTCATGGGTGACTCCATGAGACACACACATGCCCCTCTCACCAGACTGGATAAGGAAAAGGTCATGGTCAGCTGTCTGTCAGGTGCTAGGATCCACCATAACTCTCATGCACTCAAGTCTCTGAACAGCAGGTACTGTTATGACTCTGTTATAGTCCGTGTTGGTGTGAACGACTGGAGACTTACCTCTCTGGACTACATAAAGAGAGACATGACTGAGCTCTAGGATTTTGTGTCTCAGGTAGGTATGTCCCTAGCCTTAAGCAGCCTTTTACCTTCACCTAGGGTGATGCCTCACTAGAAACAGAAAATGATTGACTTCAATAATTTGCTTAGTTTCTGGTGTCATTCTAAGGGGATCCAGTATCTGTCAGCCTGGGATGATATGATCGACAGACCTCGATGCTATGCCAGAGATGGTCTTCATCTGTCACCCCAGGGATTTCAGCGACCAGCTAAGGCTGTTGTCACCCACATAGTGCCTTTTTTAGGCAGTGCCTCAAGGACAATTCATGATGTAAAAACTCCATTTAAAAGCAACATCAGGGTTATGCTGCTAAAAATCCTAGGAGTCTTAATATGAAACTTCACTCACTGGAAGCAGTCCTTACCTTGGAAGATGCAGACATTTCTGCAGTCATGGAGACTTGGTTCAAGGCTATGGAGAGCACCCCAGCCATACCGAGTTACACCTCCTTCCACATACACAGAACACAACTCAAGGCATGAAAACAAAAGGAGGTGGTGTGTCATTATTCATTAAAGATAAATACATCTCCAGATTGGTTAAACAGTATAATTCCCTGAAGTTACTTCAGGTGCAATTAACTCTTGGTAGGACACCTATTCAATGCATTGCCAGCTACAAGACCCCCTGCATGAATCAGGACACCCACTGTGCCTATTTGGATTTACTTGAGTCTATCAAGATACACCTGAACACCATGGTTTTGGGCGACTTTAATTACCCATCCATTGACTGGGTAAATTACTTGTGCTCAAACTCACTTGCCCAAAGGTTTCTTGACTTCATTAACTCCAGTGCCTTGGACCAGCTGGTTGACACCCCCACAAGGTGTGCCAGCATCCTGGATCTGGTGCTTACCAATATGGGGAACCACTCCAGCACCCCCACTGTGAAGTCTTTCCTGGTAAGATCTGACCACAAATCAGTCTAATTTGAAGTAACTATCACACCTGACCCTCCCTCCCCAGCAGCAACTAAACTAAGAAATTGCTCCAAAGCAGACTGTAACTTCTTATGGGATGGTGTAAATAGGTTCACTGCACTCCTGCCCCAGATGGAATTGGCAACTATGCAGAGTTCTACACCAGTGATTTATATACAAACACCTGTATAACTGCATTGATTCGGTCATACCTGATAGGACCAAAACAAGCTCTTCCAGGAAGAGCAAACTTGCCTGGTTGTCGATTGCTGTTAACAAGCTGTACAATAACAGGAAGAAATTGCTGTCTAAGAGTAAGAGGGAGTGAGCCCTAAACTGGAAACACTCCATCCTCAGCTTAAACAAGCAAATATGACTTCTTGTGAAGTCCTCCAAAGCAAACTACGAATCCAGATTAGCTTCTTCAACTAAGGACAACCTTAAGGCGTTCTTTAGTTACATCAGTAACCTAAACAGAAAAGGCCCAATTTTTGCCAAACTGGTAGTTAATGATACCACATATGTGCCTGTGGACATAGCTAACCTTTTGGCCTATAGGTTCTGTGAAAACTTCACACCCCTGTCACCGCCACATGTACCCCATAACATTCCTACCACCTGCCCCCTACGTTGTATCTCTAAAGAGCAGGTTATAAAAGCCCTCTCTAAGGCTAAAAACACAGCATCTATGGGATTTTATAACATCCCTGGCTAGGTCCTTAATGGGCTGCAACAAGAATTGACAACACCATTGAGTGTTCTTTTTAGTCATAGTCTAAGCATTGGCTTCGTCCCAGCTGAATGGAAAATGGCCACTGTTATTCTCTTGCACAAAGGTGGCAACCCTTGTATCGTTAGATGGTTCACTAAAATAGTGAAATCCACCTCCAACACCAGACCTGTAACCAGTGGTGTTCCCGGTAAACAAATGTTAAATAAATTTAGTATTCAAAAATCAGGGTTCCTATTGAATTGTCGACAGCTTAGGTTGTAGAATGCTTAATCATCGATACCGAAGCATTAAAAGCTTACAATAGCAAACTGCCACATCATCGAATTTTTTCCTCTGGGAAAGAATTTGCATGGGCGTTATCATGGATTTGCCCTTTCCCCAATGTAGAGAGATTTCGAAATTGGTATATTTAGTTAGGGGGGTGTGGGGGGGGGCGAAGCCCCCCAGTATGTTTGGATGTGTTTGTTTATTTTGTTTACGGACGGCCACCCAAATTCTTTCCCGAGGAAAGAATTAGATGATGTGGCCATTCGCTATTGTTAGCTTTTGATGCTTAGGTGTCGATGTTTTAAGATTCGACAACCTAAGCTGTCGATGTTATGATATAGACACAAAAATCAGCATAAAATAAAACATGAAATTAAATATGGTTTTATACTACTGTTTGCCTCACTCAGATGCTTTCTATAGGTAGTAGCCATGTCATAAAATTGCTGTAGCTGGGCAGGATTCAGTCACTACAGAATAAAATATGAAATGAAAGAATAAAAAAAAAAAACCCTTTGTTTACTAATGTTTTAAAAGCCTTGCATTACTGATGTGCTTTGTAGAGTAGCAGAAGCACTCGGGTCATGAAATGCCAGAAAGGCTGTTTTTCTTAATGGGTGAAATGCACAGATTAAACTAATGAATGGCTCACAGGGAGAGCTGTTGTCAGTGCAACTGCAATTTGAGATAGAATTTGGCTAACACCTTTGAAACTTCCTTCAGGAACTCTTCCCCCAACCCCTCAGCCAAAGGTGAGCATGCTCAGAAAAGCAAACTTGAAATGTAAACAAAGGTTGAAATCAAAACCAAAAAAATCACTGGGCTTGTCCCTTTAATAAAAGGCACCAAAGCCAGGTTTGAGACTAAAATAGCTGCACAAGCCAAAGGCGAACACAAAGCATTTTTTAATTATGTTCTTAATCTCAAAAGCACAATGCAGAAATGCACTGAGCTGATTGTGAAATTGTGAACAATGTTACCTATACTAAGGCTGAAGACATGCAAACCTATTGCCCGATGAATTTAACTCTAACTCTAATTTTACCCCTCTCACACCCCTAACAACAATTTCAGCCGCCAAATGGCTTTTGTGCCAAATGAATAAGGAACAGCTACAATCATTCCCCTGCTTAAGGGAAGACTTTCAACAGACTTAGGAAATTACAGAACCATAAGCCTAAACAGCTTCATCTGCAAAGCCATGGAAGGACTTATTATGGAATTAATCATTCAGGACACAGGGAACCTCCAAACGTTAGAGCCATCTTAGTTTGGATTTGTCAAGGGCAGGTCATGCTTACTCAGTGTGGTAGAATCTTTTGAAAAGGTCACCAAAGCAATGGATGAAAGCAAAATAGTGTACACCACATACCTCCACCTGGCCAAAGCTTTTGATACAGTTCCTACTCGGGTACTGTCATTGACTCCCAAATGACTTGGTCATCCTGCAGGAAGGTTTGCCTCAAATAACTAACTGATGCTGAAATCCTGGACAAACTAAATGCCAAAAAAATGCATTAGCAAGACATCTACCCCAGGGAACTACCACAATGGCAAAATGCCCCTAAGAGTTGACCTAGTTGTTCAGTATTTGGGAACTTGTGGACAATGCTCTAACTTTTGATCATCATTTATCCACATTTGTAAGAAAGTCCTTCTATGTTGTACAGCTTATAAACAAAGGGATTGTGTCTAGATCTAGGGATGCCATTGTCACCCTTTACTCAGCTCTTTTTAGACTAGTTATTGAATATAATGCCCCTTTGGCGTGTATCTGTCCAGGCACAGGCAACAACGGAACACCTACAGTAATACCTCACTAAAAGGATACAAGGACTAAACAACTTGTCCTACATGGACCAACTCAAAACGCTGTCACTATACTAGGTATCCTACAGACTGCTAAGAGGTGACCTGTGTTTGGCATACAAGGCATCCTCCGACCCGTTTCTGATGGATTCACTCCACATCAGCAAGTCAGATGGCATCAGAAATACATGGTATAGGGATTTAAACCTCTTCTGCAACACAAACAGAAAAGTTTGGAAGGATAGGTTTATCTCGCAAAGGATACCACTGCTATGGGAACAGGGTCCTCAATGAAATAAAATGAAGTTCAACTCTGCACAACTTGGATCTATGGATGGGAAATAGAAAATTTACCCCCAGGTCTGCCCCTTGTACTATTAATGGACAGAGACAGCTCCTAAATGCTTTACCCCATGCATGTTTCACCTCAAATTGTCTGTGCTATGATCCCCGTTATTCTCATTAGGGATAATATATAATTATTGACCATAGGATGAGTACGGACAGTCTCTAACCAAATGGGTTAGGTTATTTCAAGCACAAAAAGGGAAACTGGCTAGATTTAAAATGGTCGCAAAGGGCAGCTAGCCTAGTATTTACCCATGAACCTATGACCCAAGTACTGTACAGCTTATCCTGCTTGAACCTTTGTGCACAAACAGTGGGGTGGAAATGGACCCGAGGAGCTTGAAGAAATCTTCATAATTTTAAACTTTTTAAAATGTCACTCCTGATGCCAGCTATGTTAATTTTGTGTAGAAAATTTGCAAGAAGCAGGAGAAACAGAAGTAGAATAAGTAGATGGAGCAGGAGGGTTGAGACAAAAGCATTCTGCTTTCAGGTGAAACCCTGTTAATTCCTACCTTTATGTGCTAAAGTCTTTGGTTAAAATTAGCAAAGTACTGTCATTTAGAATCCTGTTTCTCAAAACAAAATAAACTGTTGGTTGATATTTTTTTTGTCTGTTTTGTTGGTTTGCTGGTGTAGATAAATGAAGATCTTATTGCAACTACAACCTTTATGATCTGGGTTAGAGTAACAGCTGAGGTACTGAAGCAACTGAAAAGAGATGGACAAAGAATGATGAGGCTTGCATCTGCTTGTCTTTGTCTAGGACGAGGTTGGTAAAGTCAGCTGGGAGTGTCTAATATGATGAGTCAGCAGGAAGTCCCATCTTGTTAAGAGGGCAGTGCATTGGAGGCTTTATCACTATGGAGACGAGGTCTCATCCCCACAACATCTGTGTACACATCCAGCTTGAATGCATTGATCAGCATTCTGGAACATGTTGGGGACTACCAGGAAAAAACACCATGGCAGGGTAAATGACACTGCAGCTGATCAAAGCTGTGATCTCTCTGCCTTCATCTAAAAGAAACTGCCCTAATCTACCAGTCATGGGAATGCTATTAGAACCTGTAGTCTAGAGGAGCTAATCTAGACATGGTGATTAAGTAAAAACAAGTGCCGAGCAACAGATTAAGCTGCCTTTAGGGACCCACCAAAAAAAAGATAATCTTTTGAGTATGTTTGAGGCATGCACGAGCACTTGTAGGAATATTCTCCAGGGATATCATGAGAAAAATGCATAGATAACAATATCCCCGGAATCTTGCTGTTGTACACTGCAAGAAAAGGATTAATTCTTTAAAATACTTTTTCATTTGGACTGAAGAGATGAGTGACAAACTGTGCAGAGTCAGTAGACTGACCAGTCTGTTTAGCTGCTCGAGATAACTGTGGTGGGTATGTGGACATTTCTTCTTTTGGTTAAGCTGTCACACATGGCATGATATACTAATGTAGCTGGAAACCCAGTGGGGCATCAAATTGTTAAAAATATTTTGGTTGGAGGAATGGTGTCCATTTCCAGCTTTAACTTAAGCGTGCTGTTGAGTCTATATCAAAGATTTTTATGGGGAGTGTCTACTGTTATGGTGTTTCACAAAGCTCTACATTCTAATAGCAATTTATTTTCGTATCGCATGCCTTCAGACACTTCAGAACAGTTTGTGTTTTTATAATAAAATTGTTGCATTTTATTTCTTCCCCAACCATTAAGTTGTTGCATCATAATTATAATTTAACTTTTTTCATTTCCTACTTTTCTGAACTATACTGTCTTGAAGATTTTTATAGGAAGGATTACATTTCTATTTACTAAATTCGTATTACTTTTTTTTTTGTTTGCAGAGCACTGACTAAAGGAAACAGTCACTATGATAACGCCAGCATTTGAATTGAGTCAGGACTCTAATTTTCTCACAATAACAATTAAAGTGCCTTATGCTAGAGTCTGTGAAGTGGATTTGTACATCGATGGAGAAGATTTTAAATTTTTTGCCAAGCCATACTTCCTTAGGCAAGTAATATAAAAACTGTTAGGAATGATCCCTTAAGAATGTGTGTGTGTGTTTGTGCGTATACATGTACAATGGATATAAAAAGTGTACACATCCCTGTTGAAATGCCAGGTTTTTGTGATATAAAAAAAGACCAGAATAAATCCTTTCAAAACTTTTCTCACCTTTAATGTGACCTATAACCTGTACAGTTCAATTGAAAAACCAACAAATCTGTTAGGGGAAAAATATAAAAAATAAAAAACGTACAATAAGCTGGTTGCACAAGTGTGCACACCCTTAAACCAATATTTTGTTGAAGCACCTTTTGATTTAATTACAACATTCAGTCTTCTTGGGTAGGAGTCTATCAGCATGGCACATCTTGACTTGGCAATATTTGCCCACTCTTCCGTGCAAAAGCTCCAAATCTGTCAGATTGCGAGGGCATCTCTTGTGCACAGCCCTCTTCAGGTCACTCCACAGATTTTCTATTGGATTTGTGTCTGGGCTCTGTCTGAGCCATTCCAAAACTTTAATCTTCTTCTGGTGAAGCCATTCTTTGTTGATTTGGATGTATGCTTGGGGTCATTGGGTTGCTGAAAAATGAAATTCCTCTTCATCTTCAGCTTTCTAGCAGACGCCTGAAGGTTTTGGCCCAAAAGTGACTGGTATTTGGAACTGTTCATAATTCCCTCCACCTTGACTAAAGCCTCAGTTCCAGCTGAAGAAAAGCAACCCCTAAGCATGATGCTGCCACCACTATGCTTCACTGTGGGGATGGTGTTATTTTGATGATGCAAAGTGTTGCTTTTGTGTGTTTGGAATAGTGGCCAAAAAGTCCAACCTTGGTCGCATCAGACCATAACACATTTTTCCACATGCTTTTGGGAGACTTGATGTATTGTTTTGCAGATTTTAGCTGGGCCTGGATGTTTTTCTGTGTAAGAAAAGGCTTCCATCTTGCAACCCTACACCATAGCCCAGACGTGGAGAATACGGGAGATTGTTGTCACATATATCCCAAACAGTACCAAGACGCTATCTTCCAAAAAAAAGGAAGTCAATCTGGTGGTACCCTGCCATAAACAAACTGTTCAACAGAAGGAAGAAACTGTTGCAAAAGAGAGTAAAATCCCATGAGTGGAGGATCTCTCGTCAGCCTCAGTAAGAAGCGGAGATCCCTTATAAGACCCTCCAAAGCTAGCTATGAAAACAAAATTGCCACTGCTTCTAAGGACAACCACAAAACATTCTATAGCGATGTCAAGAATCTCAATGGCAACACCAGATCTGCTCTGAGTTACAGCACAACGGCACAAAAATTACAGAACCAACTGATATTGCCAACATCCTGGCAGATAGGTTCAGTGCTAACTTTACCCCCCTCTCACCCCCTAAAGGGCCCATACCTATAAAGGAAGAATGCAGAGTCCCTGTAATCACAACTACTCGGGTAAAAGCTGCACTCTCTAAAGTGAAAAACACAGCATCCATGGGACCGGACAACGTCCCAGGCTGCATTTTACACGAACTTCAGAACGAACTGGCTCCCCACCTAAGCACCATGTTCAGTCATAGCCTCACATTAGGCTTTGTGCCCACTGAATGTCACACAGCAACAGTTATCCCACTCCACAAAGGGGGAGCCACCACTAATCCCGGGAACTATCTCCCTATTAGCCTGACGAGCCTGGTCTGCAAGGCCATGGAACTCATAAACAAAGACATTGGTAAACTCCAAAACCTCTAAATTCTGGACCCCACCCAGTTCGGGTTTGTGAAAGGCAGATCATGCCTCCTGAACTTGATCAACTTCTTTGAGGCAGTCACCAAAGCCGTAGACGAGGGTAAGGTGGCTCACACAGCCTATCTTGACTTCGCCAAGGCGTTCGACACCATCCCCCATTCTGGAATTATAGCTAAATGCACTAAAGTAGGTATAAATCCGTATGTCACAAGATGGGTTACCAACTGGCTCACTGACAGAACCCACACTGTAAAAGTTGCATATTCCAAATCTGACTTCAAACCAGTGAGAAGTGGAGGTACCACAGGGTTCAATCCTGGGACCTCTCCTGTTAGCCTGTACTTCAGAGAAGCAGATACCAAACACAGAAGGCCTCTGGCTAATGAAGTTTGCAGATGACTGCAAACTTGGAGCCATAGTAGAGTCCCCAAATGATGTGGACATCCTACAGAAGGGCCTCACTGAGACAGATTACTGGTGTCAAGAGCCATGGCCTCAAGCTCAATGCCAAAAAGTGCATTGTCATCCCCTTTGGTAAAAACTCTGTGCCCATGAACTATCACATAGACAGCAGTCTACTTAATACCAAATGTATGATAAGAGGCCTTGGGACCCAGGTGGACAGTAGTCTCTCCTTTGATAATCACATCTCCACAGTAGTCAGGAAGTTCTTCTACGTGGCACACCTCATCACAAAAGGGTTATCATCCAGGAAAAAGAGGTCATTGTTCCCCTCTACTCTGCACTCATTAGACCCATTATAGAGTACAACGCCCCTTTTGGAATGTACCTCACAAGACATCTGCAGCAGCTGGAAAGGCCACAGAAGTACCTCACAAAGATGATTACTGGCCTCAAACAGATGCCCCACACTGTCTGTCTCAAAAAAACTCCAGCTTTACTCCGTAGCATATCGCCTACTCCGAGGTGATCTCTGCCTAACATATAAAGCTATGTCAAACCCAGAGCTGTTGGAAATGCTACACATATAGAAATCTCAATCTCTCCAAGCTACATGCTGTAGGCACTTAATCCTTGTCACCACAATAAACAGGACATGCTGGGGGGATAGATTCCTGTCCCAGAGACTTCTCATACTCTGGAACAAGCTACCTATCTATGTCGAGCAAAGTTCCTCATTAGCACTCTTCAAGAAAAATCTTGATGAGTGAATGGGAAATAGGAAATACACCCCAGGGATCACTTCTGTGGCTCTGCTTGACAGTGGGACAGGAAAATAACTTTCTTGGGTGGCGTAAGCCAGGGATCCTTGTTTGCTAGGCTTACTTAGGCCGATAGCCTAGTACCTACCTATGAACCTATGTAGTACACAACCAGTACTTGCCAGAAATTCCTGCAGCTCCTTCAGTGTTGCTGTGGGTCTCTTGGCAGCCTCCTTGACTGGTTTTTGTCTCATCTTTTCACCAATTTTGGAGGGACGTCCAGTTCTTTGCAACATCACTTTTGTCCCATATTTTCTCCACTTTTTGATGACTGCCTTCACTGTGTTCCATTGTATATCCAATGCTGTGGAAATTTTTTTGTACCCTTCTCCTGACTGATACCTTTCAACAATGAGATCCCTTTGATGCTTTCTAAGATCTCTGCGAACCATGGCTTTTGCTGTAGCAGGCAACTGTGTAAATGTCAGGAAAATCCTACTAGGACAGCTGAGCTTTATTTGGGATTAATTAGTCTCTTTAATTGATGGCAGGTGTGTACCCAAGAAGACTGAATGCTGTAATTAAATCAAAAGGTGCTTCAACAAGGTATTAGTTTAAGGGTGTACACACTTATGCAGCCAGCTTATTGTATGTTTTTTATTTTTTATATTTTCCCCCTAACAGATCTGTTTGTTTTTTCAGTTGAAGTGTACAGGTTATAGGTCACCTTAAAGGAGGGTCAAGTTTTGAAATGATTTATTGTGGTCTCATTTTTTTATATCACAAAAACCTGGCATTTTAACAGGAGTGTGTACACTTTTTAGATCCACTGTATGTATGTATGCGTATGTGTGTAGTCGTATTTTTAATCCTGTATTAGCAACACTATAATTATCTCTTAATTGCTCAGCATAGTTTTAAGAAGTAATTTTTAATTTTGGTCCTTTTTCTTTTGATTGCAGGTTAACCCTTCCTGGAAGAATTGTGGAAGATGGACGGGAAAAAGCTTCTTACAATGCTGATGAAGGTACAGTGCTTAAAAACTGTATGTTCTCAGGCAACTAGTAAAATAACTGTGATGAATCATTAATTTAAAGTCTTTAGAATTCATTGAGTATATAAGTATTGTGTCTGTGTCTGCATAGTGTATGGGTTTATATAATGACAGAGTGCAAGGGCTGTGCATAACAACAGATGCATGTCTTGAGTTTTTTTCAGTATGTTTGGCCTGTATTGCCATAGAAGGGGTCAAACTAAACTTTATTGTCATTTAGAACTACAGACGTGTAAAGAAAATTTTGTGTATCAGCTCAATTTTTGATATTACAAAGGAAAATGAAACAACCCATACAAGTAGAGGAATAAACATAACTAAAAAATACAATACTGCTCCCAAAACACACAAGAAAGAGCAGAGACATTTACCAGCACTCACATACGAAAAGAATACCCTCCCCGAGTTATATTAACTACCGTATTTAATACAGACTGAACAATGTTGAAGTATTTGTCTAATATTGCACTTGAGTGGGCTAAATAATACTGGCCATGGGTATAATAAATACATTTTGCACTTACTTGGACTATATGTAAATACATATTGCACAAATAAATAAAAATTGACTTGTGTCCAGACCCCTGGGACTAGTGCCTGAGTTCAGAAGTCTAGTCACTGTAGGGTAGAAACTGTTATTGAATCTTGTAGTCACGCAGCGAATGCTGCGATATCTCCTGCCCGAAGCAGAAGGGATGTGGTCCCCTTTAAGTAAAGTACACCTGTATGTAGTATACGGAAGTGCTTAAAATCAGGCTGCTAAGCTATGCGAATCCAGTCAGTTTGGGAAAAGGAAAATACTGTAATTTCCGAACCAGAAATGAGAATATTGTTTTTGTTACAGGTCTAGTTTCTGAAAGTCTTAGACTGCTTCTAGGAGTTGGAGGAGTGATTTCTGTTAAGCAGGTAGTGAATGAGAAAGGCTGCAAACTATTTTTTATTTTTATTTATTTGCAGTTGGTTTGCCAGGATAGTCCATTGGGCCAAATGAACCCGTTTTCAATGGAGTCCTGGGGAGAAAAGCTCCAAAACTAAGTAGGTTACAGTAGGTTATTTTTAATAGATATACAAATTATACAATTACACAGAAGTTAATCATACAAGAAAAAACAATTTGCAAATAATACAACAAAAACTAGAGTGAGTACAATCTAGTGATGAAATTAATAGGTAATACAGACTAAAGGGAAATTTAGCACAAAAGTACTGAGAAATAACATATTTGGAAGCATTTCATGACAATACTGAGGAATAACATATTAGGAAGCAATGCACAAAAGTACTGAGAAGTAATAACGTATTAGGGAAGCAATACTTAGGAAGTGTGGCCTAGTGTATTCTTTCCGATTATTGTAGGAATAATAATATGTATGAGTTAGGGTGGGTAATAAGGAAAGTTGCAGGAGGAAACAGAGGAAGATGGAGTTTGCAAGTGTTGGTTATGTGGGGTGGGGGCAAGAGCATTCCCACTGGGATACTAGATGTGAGTGAAGAGATCTTTTAAATATAAAATGGTTGGGGGTGGTGCGAATGGAAGGTGGTAGGGAGTTCCAAAGGCGTGCAAGGCCATAAGACAGGAGATTTTTGCCTGGGGGACGAGTTGGTTTATATACTTCTAATAGATTTTGATTGTTGGACCTTAATACTCTAGCAGGAAGGTGCATTTTAAAGGCTGATGAAAGGGAGGGACAAAGGGAGGGGTTGAAAATGAGCTTATGTGCAAGATTTAGTTGAGTATATGTGAGATAACTGGGTAGCTCTAGCCATTTTAGTTTTTGGAGAGAGGAACAGTGGTGGGTGGAGGACTTGTGGTTGGTAGCGAACTTGGCAGTTTTGTTGTAGCAAGAGGAAAGTTGTGTTTTTAGAGAGGTCTGTAGATTAGTTAGGAGTGGAGCTCCATAGAGAAGGGAGGGGATAAGAAATGGGGTAGAGGGTGATTTTGGTAGCAGGTGTAAGGTAATGATTTTGGCGGTAAAGCATACCTAGTTTTGATGGGTTTTCTTGATATTTAACTGTAGGTGGGAGTTGAATTTGAGCTGGTTATCAATTTGGACCCCAAGTAACTTGGTCTCGGACAGCAGTTCCAGGGGTAGATTATTTTGACTAGAGATGTGGAATGTGTTTATATTGAAAGAAGTTGCCTTAGAGGGGGTGAATAACATTAATTTGGTTTTAGAGGCATTGAGTGCTAGGTGATTCCTTTTCATCCATTGCTCAGTTGTTGTAAAAGCATCTTGAGTCAGTTTTAGGAGTGAGGGGATAGAGGTGGCAGCACAGATAATAGTAGAATCATCGGCATATTGGATGATGTCTGAGAATGGGATAGAGTTGCAGAAATCATTTATAAATATATTGAAGAGAAGGGGACCCAGTATAGAGCCCTGGGGTACCCCAGTAGGAGTATTTAGAAATGAGGAGGTGGCCTTTTTCCATTTGACTGCTTGAGATCTGTTAGATAAGTAGCTGGAGAACCAGTTCAAGGAGGAGGGAGATAAGTTAAGTTTAGAAAGTTTAGTTAGTAGCAGGCTGTGAGAGATGGTGTCAAAGGCTTTAGAGGGGTCGAGTAGTAGGGTAGAAACAATTTGGCCAGAGTCGCGGGCTTTATTTACAGTTTCAAGGAAGGAGAGGAGGGCAGTCATAGTGCTATGATGTGGTCTGAATCCATGTTGTGTGGGAGTTAGTAGGTGATTATCTAAGAGATGTGGAAGGAGTTGTAGTTGGATACACTTTTCTAGGAGTTTAGAGATGGGGGACAGAATAGCGATGGGGTGGAAATTAGTAACATTGTTGTTGTTGCCACCTTTATGTAGAGGTATGATAAAGGCCCTTTTCCAGACTTGGGGTACTATACATTCTTGGATAGAGCAGTTGATTAAAATGCTAATAGGGTAAGCGATTGCTTCAGCAGCTATGCTAAGAAAGTAAGAAGGGATGTTATCAGGAGCATTGGTGCATGGCTTCAGTTTCATAAGGAGTTTCTTTATAGTAGAAGTGGGTATAGGTTTAAATGAGGAAAAAAGGAGAGTGTGAAGAGGGAGAATTAGGGGCAGATGAAGCTGATGAAGTAGTAGGAGTAGGAGAAGGAGTGGAGGGATGGGAGTTAGTAGATGGGAATGAGGAAGTAGTAGCAGAGTAGGGTAGAGAGATGGTTGGGGATGGTAAGGGAGTTTTGGAGAATGTAGTGGTGTTAGAGAAAGATGACGTTAATTTGGAAATGGATTAAATGAAAAAAGAGTTAAATTGGGTAGCCAAGTCTTGGTCAGGAGCGTTTGGGTCTGGGGTAGGGGTATCTGGTTTGCTGGGGTTAAGTAGAGTAGAGATACCTTTCCAAAATTTCTGAGGGTTTGATTTATTATTGTTTTGAAGTGTGGAAAAGTAGTTTTGTCGGTCGAAGATTATGAGCTTTTTTACCTTATTTCGAAGTATTTTATATTCATTGTGGACTAGGGGGGATTTGTTTTTCAGGTAATGTGCCCAGACTTTCTCTGTGCCGCATAGATGCTAGCGTGTTTTTGGTTAGCCAAGGGGCTGTCTTAATTTTAATTCTCTTAGTCCTTAAGGGTGCATGGGAGTCCAGTAGTTTTAGGAATATTGAGTTGAAGTGGGCAACTGCATTATCTAGAGATAATGTTTTTAGACAATTCCAGTTAATTGCTTTTAGAGAGTTTGAAAAGGATGTTGGATTAAAGTTTTTTTGGTTACGGATTGTAATATAATTATGGGTGCATTGCAGGAGTGATGGGAGTCGATGAGTGAAGATGGGTATGTGGTCACTGAGGGGATCAGGAAGAGTGCCACTATCAGAGTAGTAGTGGGGATGAGAGACTAGGATCCAGTCTAGAATACTGCCACTAGAGATGTTTTTTGAGGGGTGTGTTACAGAGTTGATTAGCTGTGAATAATTGTAGAGGTTGATATTAAGGTGTTTTTAGGAGATTGAATGGAGGCCCAGTTAATGTTCATGTCTCCTAAGATTATAGTTTTATTGTTAATATTATTGGAGAGCCAGGAGAGGATTTCTTCAAGTGTGGAAATATTATCCCCTGGGGGGATATAGAGTGAGGCTATACATATGTTTTTATGTAGGTTAACTTGGAGTAATGTGAGGAGTAGTTCAGCATTATTAAAGTGTGGTACAGGTTTGTTATAGGGGGTAACTGACAGTGAGGATGAGTATAGGAGAGCTACTCCACCCCCTTTTTTATGGGACCTGTCTTTTCTTATGATAGAATAGTTTGGAGGAATAATTTTTATATGGGGTTTTAACCATGTTTCGGAGATGGTTAAGATGTCAGGTTTATTATGAATGAGCCAAGCATGGACAACAACTAAGGCTTGTTTCTTTTCTTTTGATTATTGCCTATCAAATAAGAGTATACAGTGATATTTAAATGTCTTCAGTAAGTTAATTTGAGGATGTTATCTGCCTTATAAACTGTTTATAATGACAATAGCTTGTTTTCCTTAGATTTACATAAACTCTTAGGGTGGATATGGGCAAAGCCAGTTATATTCTGTTTCTTCCTCTGATTTAAACAAAAAAGGAGCATCAGTTTGACTAATAACTATCTGCTGGTGAATTAACTTCTGTAACAAGAAGTTCCTAGCAATTTATTATGTTCCTTTAAATGCTTGTCTTATTACTCTGAAGAACTGCACAAAGTAACTTTTTGTTACATCTTTTATTGCTGAAATGAAGCATATTGCTTTGTGGTTTGAATTGTCTTTCTTCAGATTAAGCATTTTACTGCATCTTCTATTTTTTTTAAAGTGTATCCAAATAAGTAGCACTGTGTCAATCTTGGTAAAATAGCTGGGCTTATATAAAAGGCTCCTTGGCTTAGTGAACTGTGAAAAGCTCTTAGTGAAACTATTCACTGTCCTAGTGAACTGTCAGGCAGAACTGAAAAGGAGAACCAAGCACTGTGGGGTAGCATTACTGATCACTGTACCACCCACACTGATTCTCAGAGTCTTCATAACTATTATTACTGCATCTAAAAGAGTGTTATATGACTGCTTTTACAGTGTTAATTTCTAGCACCAGATATGAAGAATTGTAAAATCTTTGTAAAAGTGTGGCAATATGCTGAGTATAAAGATAATGTTCAGTAATTCTGTTTTAAAGAAAAATAATGGAAACAATACTGTAGATTGGGTAAGTTATGATGTGAGTAGTTTTTTGAAGTTTAGTGTTTGAACTGCATCTTTTCAGCTTACAGTTTATTGAGAAGGGATTTGTTGTCCAAAAAGCCCTTTTGCTGAGAAAAAGAAGTAGTTTCTTTCATCATGGTCTGTTCTCCGAGTTTATTTTTAAGACACATGGGGTTGCATCCTCACAAAATAAGAATTTTTGTATATTCAAACAAAACCAATGAAAGTTTTTTTTCCAGGTTATTAAAAACACATATATCTGGAGTCACAGAATGAAGCCATAAAGGGGAAAACTTCAGCATTACATGGCACTGTGTAATTATTGCTGGCAAACCAACTTAACATAATTCATTGCCTGTATTTTTGGATAGATTTAAAGTACAGTAGACTCCCTCTTATCTGGCCTCTCTTTAACCGGCCATCAAAGTTCTGCCATAGCCCTAGCAAAAGACAGTAGAGAACAGCAATTCTGCCTCAATAATAACAGACAATTGAGTTTTAGACTTCATATCCAGAAAAATGCATGGGCGGCCACGGTGGTGCAGTGGTTAGCATTGCCGCCTCACAGCAAGAGGTTCTCCGGTTCGATCCTCAGCTGGGGTGCCTTCTGTGCGGAGTCTGCATGTCCTCCCTGTGGTCGCGTGGGTTTCCTCCGGGTGCTCCGGTTTCCTCCCACATCCCAAAGACATGCTGCAGGTGGATTGGACACTCTAAACTGGCCCTAGGTGTGCGTGTGAGTGTGCCTTCTGTGGAAGGTTGGGCGCCGGGCTGGCAACTCGACACCGTAAAACTCCACTGCCATTCAATGTGCGGAAAAGGTGATCCGCTGTGGCGACCCCTAACCGGGAAAAAGCCGAAAGAAGAAGAAGATCCTTTAGAAAAATGCATACTAACGCAAATCCTGTTATTCTAGCTGATTTCTAACCTAAAAATGTTGTTTGTATGCTTTTTGTGATTAACTGGCCATTCATTTATACAGCCTGAAGTCTGTTCCCAGCGAAACCAGATAAGAGGGTGTCTACTGTACTTCAGTTTCCTCTTTGTTTTATTTGCTAAGAGCCAGTACTGCAAAGAAAAATGTACACAATTTCACTTTCTAGAATTATTGTTTTTCACATCTCCCAACTATAATGTGTATCAACATTTTAGGACCAGAATTATGCTCCTTAAATGCTTTGATTGCTCACATTTTTTATCTTTATTTTAAAACATTTTTTAAGATTTCCAAGATTTTTATGCTACTGGACTGTCTAGATTTTTTTTCTTTTCTAATTTCCCATGTATATCCTTGTATTTTTATGGCCTGTTTTAGTTTTCTAGTAAAAATATTTTTAAATTGATATAGTGTAACTCAATTCACATGAGAGTTAGGCAGTTACAGTAATCATTTATTTAAAGATTGTGGTTTCATCCTAGAACTGTCTGTATGAGAGTAAGCTTTTTAGAGTGACGTAAATGAATACCTAGCCTTTTTTCTTCTGTGAAAGGGCATAAGTTTGTTATCCTTACTAGTTGATTGGAATAGAATAGTAAAACAACTCAGAATTAAGCAGTATTAAATACCTTTTTAG
The DNA here is from genome assembly GCF_019279795.1 of Protopterus annectens. Lineage (NCBI taxonomy): Eukaryota > Metazoa > Chordata > Ceratodontiformes > Protopteridae > Protopterus > Protopterus annectens. Next base: position 1,379,427,415 of record NC_056739.1, read on the forward strand.
ACAGTTTGCATTTTGTAATAAAAATACATGATTTTAATTTATATTTGACTTCAGTCACTGGCCTAAAATACTGCATTTTCTTGCGATTAAAACGTGCAATAAGAATGGTATATCTATATTTTTTACAAACATTTCTGGTAAATATTGGAGTGTCGCTGATATTATTTTCCCTTCTTGTTGACACCTCCATAGTTTTCTTAGAATCCTATAGCAAATCTTCCTGAATACAGGAGAGATAAGGCCATCCACTCACAAGTGGTATGAATGCCCATAGACCAACACAATGACTTACCAGCCAGTGGCACCACATTTTTTTAGTCTGATCATTCTGTATTAGATGTGACTGTCAATTTCTTCACTGACATTTTCTGTATACCTTTGGAAAGAAGAATCAGTGTACAATTCAGTTGTCTAATCTGACAGTCGTTTTAAACTTGACATTGTTTTTATAGGAAACTGTAGCACTTAAAAACTTTTTGCTGTCAGCAACTTACAGTGGGCACAAATAAGGTGTACTGAAGAACAGCAGATGTTTTATTTTTTGATGGTGCATGATTTTATGATTAATTTACTCTGAATACAAATTGCTGACTATCTCAAAGTTAACAGTATCTGTAATATTATTGGGGTTTGTGTTTTGTCACCCATGTTTTATTCATGATAAGAGAAGTAGCTGTTTTCATATAAGGTAACATTTTAGTTAGAACACTAGTGACTGTAAGCCTAGCAGTCAGTAAGGCCTTAATATTCAGACAATTTTAATAGTACAACAAATGTTTCAGTACTGTTGCTTTTCATAAGTATTCATCAGAACCTTAGAATAACATGTCAAAACATAGTTTCTTTTTCTGTCTCTTACTCTTTCAGTTAGTTAGATAGACCGCAGCCTGAATAATGTACTAACTACATACAACATCTATACATCCTAACCTATTATATTATCTTGGGAGCCCTGACTTTTTCATACCCTATCACTTCACTGTGAACTGGACATTATTGTAAATTCATATTTGCTGTTAAGATTGCTTGTTCAGACAGATTAACAAATTACAAATTATAACTACTACGTTTCCTTCTTTGGATTTAGCTAATCTCCCCACTTATCTTTTGCATTGTGATTTATTTTCTCATTGAAGTATCAGGGCAGTCTGAGTTATTACCTTCTTTGCTAAGTGAACCCTGACTCTAATGTAGCATGCAAAACTTTCAGGTTTATAGCAAGACATAACATGGTCTGCTACAAGTTTAGCCACACACACACACACACACACACACACACACACACACACACACACACACATGCATGCACATGTCTGAGGTGTAAATTCCTACCAAATACCAGTGCCTTTTTCACACTGACATGTTTCAAGTGTCTTTTTTTTTATCCTACTGGAAGTAAGTGATGTATTTCCTTTTCTAGGCCAAGTTTAAATATAAGCACTATATCTAGTATCAGTAACTTAATTTCCTTTGAAAAATGTTTGCTAGTTGGAAAGCTTTAGTAATTGTAAAACCTTTGGTGGCCCAATAAAAAAGTATTGCATCATGTCTGTATTCCAGTGTCTTTGTGCTGGCATGCTTAAAAGTTGGACTCGACGCAAGGGCTACAGGATAATGCTTGTTAGCATCATATATTCTTAGTCCTCTGCATTATACAGGCAAACAGATGTAAGTTTTGGACTCCTGTAATCTGTTATGATGCAAAGAGAGACAACTTTACTGCCTGAATGACATACTCCTTCAATAAGAGCCTTGTGGGTAAGCAAATAATTCCTTCTAACATACTGCTTGTATGCCTTTTATTAGAAAAACAGAAAAAAGCTGCACTGGAACCACAGACGTGGTTTATTAGAATTCTCAGTTCAACAAGCTTTTGCACAAGATGCTTTCTCAAGCCAAAGAATACGAGTTCTCATAAACTTGTGTCTCTGGTTCCTGAACAGACTTTTTTCTGTTTTTTGGATACAACTGTTGGCGTGTGCCCAGCTTTACCTTTAGCTCTTCTTTTGTTTTCTCTTACATCTTTTAATAATCCCCAAGCCTTGCAGTTTTGGCACAAAGCATAGATAAGTTATACTTCACCTTCTTAACTTAACCACAGATTAATCCTGTCTTTACATTAAAGAAGTAAGACTTTGGGTACCTTGCAAGAGAGAAAGATGTTGCTTAGCAGAATTCAATATTTGTGTAGTTTACCACACAGATGTAGAAATAATTATCATTTCAAACTCTGCAAGCTTAGAGATGGGTGAAGTACTGAGGATGAATAACAGAGGTGCAGGTTCAAAGAAGTTAAACTGAATTTGCTGAAATGGATCAAATGAAAAGGTGAGCTGTACTCTCCTTTTTGGTTTTTCTATTTTTTTTAAACACAGTCAGGGACACCTCATGGGAACTTCATACCCCAGTCTTTCAGAGCTGTATGTCATAGGTGATATGACAAATAAAGCATACAAGATATAGAAGTGATAAATCACCAGAACAGGGAGAAAGTTTTAAAAAGACTGGTGAATGTATGGAATCAGAAACATTTCCCTCTTGTTTCTTCTGTTTTTCACTTACTCATTGTGGAAGACAGAGACAGACAGCACTAATGTTGACTGGCAACTTTAAGCACTAGAGGATTTGCTCCATAACAGTTAGGTGTAACAAATGTAATAAGCACATGTACAATAATGCTAGTGGCCAGACTCTCTAGCCTGAATTGCTTCAGGTTTAATAGTTACATGTGTTCAGAAAATCGGTGTGGCTGGGAACAGCGCATTGAAGGGAAGTATAATGACATTTTATGGCAGAAGAGAGTGCGTCAATAATTAGGTCTGATTGCAGGATGGGCCATCTGTACTGGAGTAAAATAACTGCACACCTTAAATAGGGAAGACATTTGCATGGGCTGACAGGACTGAGACTGCTCCTTAAGTTAATTTAATGCTGTTCATTCATATGGCTGTTGTCTATGTAAATTAGTATTTACAGAGAGTGATGGGGAAGTTGCCTGTATATTGTGGTATGTCAGTGTTAGGATGGATTTGTGTCAGCAGACAGAATCTCAAGATACGGTATTGAATGCCAGGTAACTTAATGTCAGTTTTAAAATTCAAAATGTTTCATTGTGAATTTTGGTATATCCTAAAGCGTGTTATGTATGGCATGCTGTAGTGGGAATTGGGAGTGGGAAGGAGAAATGGGGATATATATGGCTTAACAGCTAAGTGGTATGTGGGTGAGAGAGAATGTGAGTGTGGTACAGGAGTAATATCTTTGAATGTGAGCAGTGTTTGCAGTTTTAAATGACAGAACATACAAGGGTATTGGCAGAAGATTTCTTTTTTTTTTTTTTTTTGTTTGTTTAGTGAAGTGGGCTGATTCACATTCCATTTTCAGCTGTTACCTGGGATAAAAGCACCAGGGCAAATGCAACAAATAAATATATGGATAATTTAGTGTAGCCATCGAGCAGCATGTTTTTGGAAGGTAGGAAGTAGCCAGAGCACCTGGAGAAAACCCATAGAAACATAGGGAGAACATATTAATTCCAAATTGATCAACAGTCAGGAGTTAACCTCAGACCCTTGTATCTGTGAGGCAGAGTTTAATCCCATCCTTAGCAATGTTCCAAGAAGTTTACTTCTATGAAGTGCATAGGTGCATTCAATGAAAGTGGAATTGTAAGTCACTGGAAAGAGTAATATATTCCAGAGGACAAAAGAAGAAAGTAGCAACACTTGTACATTGTAATTGAATGTAGAGATTAATGTGGTATATAGTGATGAAGAGGAGTATTTCATTATTTATAGTCTCCACTGTAGAGAGTATCCCATTTACAGTAGTATTTGTATGAATCTCTCTTGGAATTTGGGTGGTCTACTTCAGTTTTATGCACATTTTGGACTGGATTATAAAGCAATATTGCAGCATTTGTCTTTTGCCATGTTTCAGCATTAATATTTCTGTGCAATGTGATCTTTGATTTATTTTTAAACTCATGCTTCTTACTGCTGTGTAGACTGCCATGACCTTAGATTTTGACCTATCCATTCCTTCATTTGGTTTGTCTTGCTGTAGCTTGAGAATGACAGTCTGTAAGTGTGGAACACTGATTTATATGTTGCACTTCATAACATTGAATGGCTGATGTTGGGAATTTAACCAGGTTTACACTTGCACAGAAAGAGGATTACTGGATTTTTTAAAACTTACTCAACATAGTTACCTGTAGGAGTGTTGGTAAGTGGGCATTTTTGCGACTTTTCACTCAGGCTCACATGTTTTTTTCTTTTTTTCTTTCTTTCTTGGAGCAGGAACAAACTGTAGGTACTTTTTTTTTTTTTTACCATTTACGTAATAATATCCAAATATTCATACAGAAATTTGCAGAGCTCATTGTTAAAATACCTTGCTTTATTAGTGCTGGGTAATATTGTCCGAGTGGACAGCGAGACCGTTTTGACTATAGTCCAAGAATTCAGTCAGATTGTAGAAGATTTTGGGTTTGTTCAGATAATTACCATTGTGACCCATTTTAAAGCATGCAATTTTGACTTCCATTTTGCAGTGTCTATCCTGTACACAGAGGAGGAACAAATGCCCTTATTTGATTACTGTGAGTTTAATTTGTATTGTTTATCTATTGAATTCACACTATAACAGTTCAGTATGTGTATGTATAAATCTTATTACTTGGTGGCCCAGTTCCCCTGTTTGAGTAATCCTGTCTGGGCTATGGGACTGTTTATGTAGGTGAATTGGTAGCTGACTGTAATAAGGCTGTCACCTTTGCCCTGGACCATATAACTTATTTTCATGTATGTGTCAGCTGTGCTTTATTATAGTTCATATGACCATGAGCTGAGTTACCTCAAACAACAGTGACAGAATTTAAAGTCTGGATTGTGACACACTGACTTGTTGGGTAGCAAACCTAGGATTGAGGAACATTGCTGTACCTTCCAGCTAGAGATTACATTTAAGAAGACAGTATTCTTGTCCTGTGAGATCTCTTCAATATCAAATTGAGCAACCATATTGTAAGGAACCAGCCTGTGCAGTCCAAGGTAGCTGTTCACTATCTTTTTAACAAGGTGCCCAAATCAGGCAAGAAACACTTCAATCTATCCCATTGATCATTGTGGTAGTACTACCAGATGGGATCCTCTGGACTGGTAATGAGCAGTTTTAGCCCACTGAGTTTCGTGATGTAACGAGATTTGTTTCAGTCTTATTATCCCACTGGTAATGGATTGGACCCAAGAATGTCAGCAATTGAACTTTGCAGCCTAAAGGTTTTAGTTTGACTTTTCAGACTTTGCAGTCCTCATTAAAGACAAATGCCCTTCCCGTTATTTTTAAATAAGACATTTACCTATTTCTAAAGAAAGCACATCTGGATTTGCTTGATCTGGAGAATTATCATCTTCTCCGTAATGTTCCCTTCTTGAGAAGTTTTTAGACAAAATGGTTTATATTAGGCTATATTCCGTTTATTTGCATTCTGTCTACAATAGCGTCTAGGATACATGCATATCTGTTTTGAAAGTTGTTCTATTGCTGAACTTTCAGCTCACAAATGTAGTAAATGATCTGATAGTGAGACAGCTTCAACCTTTTTTTTATTTTTTGCATTGTTTGATACTGTTGACAATGATATCCTTTTAGAGAAGCTGTAGGCTGAAAGTAGAGTTACTACTATAATTTGACTGATTTACGTCTTATTTGTCAGAGTGATTACAGCATTGTCTGTGAGAGACTAATTGTTTTTCAGGAATCAGAAGGCTGTGGGTTCTATTCCCACTGAAGGCGAATGGATTAATTTGCAAATAGCTGACACCGCAGTGCAGCATTAGAGGGGTATTGCCTCTTGCGTTTGCTGCCCTTTGGATGAGAAGTTAAACTGCAGTCCCCTCTGTTTGACTTGGTGGTAGCTTGGGTGCATATAGAAAATTCCATGAAACTATTGAAAAGAGTATAAGTTTTCTGATGCCTTAGTAGATTTCCCCTAGTAGTTTGAATACAATCTCGTGCCCCCCCGAAAAGAGGCCACTAGCCTAGTGGGACTAACTCTTTCAAGTTAGGATAAATAAAGTCATTTAGATTTACAGCTCCTCAGAAGATTGTTTTGGCTTCTTTATTGTTCCCTCTGTATATACTACCAACCCCCTGAATGGGTTATCATACCTTTGCTGAAGATGTCCAGCAGTTGTACTCTTCTCTCTTGACATTATCAACTGTCTTGCTGCCATAGACAGCTGGTTGGTGGACATACTTAAATGGATAGTGATGAGCAAACTGAAGCTCTCCCTTGACAGGATGCAAACTGTAGCCTTGCTGGTGACTGTGAAATCTTCCCCAGCTCCATTTACCCCCCCCCCCCCAAAAAAAAAATCTAAAAACAGATTTGCTTTCTGACCAGAGCTTACAAACTTAGTTCCCTTTCAGTTAACTCACTCTTATTAAAGGAGCAAATGTCCACAATCTTATAATTGTAATGTTTTATATAAAGGTTATATCCTGGAGACTAGTTGCCATTATGGTTAAGTTTTCGCCTCCCATGCGTAAGGTACAAGTTTTGATCCAGACCTCCAACCAGTACCTTTTTGAAGTTTGCATGTTATCCCTGGGTATCTATGGGGTTTCTCCCACTTCCCAAAAAACATGCTTAGTGTTTTCATCTCAGACACTCCCAAAAATGGAGCTGTGGACAGCAGTACAGTCTCTAGATGGTTCCCTATAGGGGAGTGTTGTATAGATCAGTTGCTTTGGGCATCAACTGGTGAGCACATTATCGTCAAGATAGGGGAACAAGTGTGCCTTGTCAGGGCTAGCCACTTGACAGTGTAAAAATTGTCTCTTGGTAATTAATTCATGTTGACTAATGTTGCCAGATTGGTATGGGTATATGCTATTGATAAGTAGGTTGAGGACTCTACTTATTGTGACCTATGCTGGAGAACTATGCTAATGATGGGAGGAGTGCAGATGCCGCTTCTACAGTGTGCCTGCCATAAAACCCAACAGCCCTGGATCAATGAACTACTGGCCGGTCAGTGCTTAGTAGCCCAGCTTGGGTTACCTTAGAAAGCTGGATGTAAAACCAGTTATCCTGCCAAGCATGAGCTAAGAATTGCTACAGTCAGTGTAGGTTCACTGACAGGATACAGCTTGGAAGTGGATGACATGAGAGTAAGGAGGAGGTTGGAAATCGTATGTATCTAGGAGACAAGATGGAAGGGCAGTAGAGCATTGCCTCTAGGCTTGGGATCTAGAGTCTGCTCCTCAAGAGGAGGACAGACTAGAAATGGTGGAGGAATTAGGGTGAGGGAGAGGCTCCAGAAGACACTGAGGGATATCATCAGAATTAGTGACAGACTTATGGCAGTCAGACTCCAGTGTAAGGATAGGGCACTATTTATAATGTCAGCCAATGCCCCACTGCAGAGTTAGGATATTGAAGAAGAGTGCATTTGGACAGCAGTTGATGGACCACTAGATAAAGCAGGAAATCATGAAGTGGTGTTTGAGTGACCTCAATGCACATATTGAGACAGACAAAACATGCTATTAGGATTGCCTTGGCCCACATGGGTGGTGAAGTTAGGAATAAAGAAAGAAAGGCCATACTAGATTTTTGACTGGCAGATGGCTTGATGGTGGCCAGCACGTGGTTCAGCAAGAGAGCGACAGTCACAGGGTCACATACAAGAATGGCCAACATGCAATTCAGGTAGACATAGAATGAAGGATTGCAAAGACATCCACAGTGAAACTGTAGACCCACATTATAAACCACTGGTTTCCACAATCCGCTGCAAGCAGTTGTCAGAGAAGACTCCTAGGTCAACAGAAACTAGGCTGAAGACCTGGAAGTTGATTGGAGAGAAAGCACAACAGTTCAAGGCTAAGAAGGAAGACTGGTTGGCTAACGGAGGCTAAGAGTGGAGTTGCAGTAGCAAAGAGCAAGGCATCAGTGGCACTCTACAAGCTTCTTGAAAGTGACTGTGTAGATGGCACAAAGAAACTATCAGCCTCCAAGGTAAAGACAGAAAAATAAAGAAGATAGACACCCTTCGTGAGGGATGCAAGAAACAACCTGCTCACCATTCCATAGGACATCAAAGGCAGATGGAAAGAGTATTTCCAGCAACTTTTGAATGAAGAAATCCCCACAGAAGCTGTATTGCTCCAGACACAGCCTATGATGAAAGAAGAGGAGGAGCCCACCCTAGAAGAAGTAGGAACAAGTCTAAGGAGAAGGAAGTCGAGGAAAGCACTAGGCTTAGATGAGGTCACAGCAGATATGATCGATATGTTGGGTGGGATAGGGGAGAAATGGCTTCTAAGGGTACTCATAGCAGTATGGAAAGAAAGATGCATCACAGATAACTGGAGAATAAGCATACTTGTTCCAGCATACAAGAACAAACGGGACATCTACAGCTGTGGGCAGTGCAGGGGTATCAAACTCCTGTTACATTACATGAAAGTTCTTGAGAGGGTGATTGCTAAACGATTATGTAAAGTAGTGGAAAGTAAGATCGGAGATGAGCAGATTGGATTAAGATGCAGCACAACCAACCTGATGTTTTCAGTGAGACAGATGGTAGAAAGAAGGAAAGTGTCCAACTGGGCATTTCTTGACTTGGAGAAAGCATATGACAAGGTCACAAGAAAGCTGATTTGGGCAGTCATGCAGTGGTTTGAAGTCCCAAAATCATTGGCTGAATTAGTGCAGGCTATGTACAAGGACTCGGTGATTCAAGTATGAACAGTGTTTGTCGTGTAGAGGGGTTCCCAGTGGAGTGGGAGTGCATCAGGGTTCATTTATGAACCCACTGCTGTTCATAATGGTGATGGACTACATTACATTAGCACACAGGTCAAAGGGGACGGATCAAAAAAAGTTGCTGTATGCAGATGATGTGGCATTACAGGCAGACTTTGAGCAAGAACTTCAGCAAATGATAGGAGAATGGAATGCAAAACTGAAGGCACATAGGGAGAAACTGGGTACAGATAAGACTGTTGTAATGGCAGTGAATAGGGGAATCATGTGATGCTGATAATTGAGATAAAAAGGAAAATAGTGGACCGGATTAACAGTTTCAAGTATCTGGGAGGGGTGGTGGAGGAAAAGAGAAGTCTAAATGAGGAGGTCAAAGCTAGAATCAGACGGGCTGCAGGCAGCTGGAACAGAGTGTCAGGTATAGCATATGACAGAAGAATGCCAAAGAAGCTGAAAAGGGAGGTGTGCAAAACATTTGTTTGCCCAGTACTACTGTAAGATACAGAAACTCGAGCAGTAAAGGCAGAGCAGTTGAGGAACCTAGATGTGATGGAGATGAAGTGTCTGAGATAGGTGGAAGGATGTACACTGTGGGGTAGATGAAAAAATGAGGACATCAGAGCAGAAGCCAAAGTAGTTCTAATTGCAGAAAAGGTCAAAGAGAACAGATATGGTGGTTTAGGCACATGTACAGAAAAACAAGACAATCTGGTGAGGAAGTTTTGGGGGACAAAGGAAAAAGGCAAGAGGAAACAAGGGCACCCAGCAAAGAGATGGATAGATTGTGGGAGAGAGGGCCTGCAGCAGTCAGGTATGACTGTTGAAGAGGATAGGAGAGTGGCACTGAACTGAGAGAGTGAGAGAGAGATGGTGACAGTTGACACAACATTCTGACCCCATGTAGAAAATGGTTAAAAGGAGATTGATGGTGATTATAGCCTGGATCAAGCACTTCATTCCACAGGAAGGTATACAGCGGGCATTCATGCACATTTTTTACCACATGGACTGTTGCAGTGATGTATAATGTCAGCTAGCTTGCTTCCTCCTTGATCACTTGTATTGGTGCAGAACCCCCTAGCCAGAATCCTAACAAGTACCTCCAGTGGGAGCATATGACTCTTATTCAGTGGTTCTGTCTCTTACACTTTGGAATAAAAGGCATTATTTTTGATTTAACCTGCCTTGTGGAATTTGGATCACAACTATGTACTACAGCTGGCAGTTCCCCTGTGTGTATCTCATGAGAACTGCTCTTTATTTATGGAATACCCCAGGAACTTGGACAGCACTCATTTTCCTTACCAGGTACTGTGCCTCTGTTGTTTCATTTACCTCATGAGAAACCGATACAATTCTTTGGCCATTTTTAAGAAGCTGTTCAAGACTTCTCTTCCAGAAATTCTTTGCCAGTAAATTATTTATATTAATGTATTTTGATTCTTTATATGATAAGATGTGTTTGCTCTGTCCTTTATAAAGTGCCTAGGTTTAGCCAATGTAGTTCAATTGGCTGATAATGTATTTCTTTGATAAATGGGCTGTTCAGCTGGGCAGGATTATTTGCATTAGAAGCATGAGGAGAAAAGCCACAGACAGTGCATAGTAATTAATGCAACACATCTGCAGGTTAGATGCAAGTGCAAAGTATATGGCACTAAACAAGGTCAATATGATATCTCTGTTGAGGATTTGAATAGGATCCTAAGCTAGAGTCTACACTTAGCTGCCTAGTATACTACTAGGCAGTTCTTACAGAAATAAATATGGACACATCGAGGCAAAATGTGTTTCATATGCATTTGCTGCACATGCCTTAGGGTGAAGATTATTTTCCAAATATCCTTGTCAGCAAAAATTCTACAACCTTTGCCTGCAGTATTCACCAACAATCTTCAGTCTGTAGAAGTGCCCTAACTGTACTGTCTGACCCCAGATCTACGTGTTCAAAATGGGTGCTAGCTTGTATTATAAAAAGACAATATTGACATTAAACATCTCACTAACGGCATCCCCCAAATTTGAAGTTTTTGCTGAAGTTGAATAATCATGGATAATGATGGGGAACCTACTTCTAGTATAAAGAAAGGAAAGTAAGTATATATTACTGGAAGGACAAGGTAACATGGAAGAGTTACTTAAGAGTAGGATAAAAAAAATCTGAATCCGAGCTGGATAAGTAGCTTCAGGAAACACTTGACTTGCATACATTAGTACAAAATGTGTGGCGTATTTATTGCTTGATCTGAGTGCTGCAGACCTGGCAAGAAGAATAGAAACAAAGCAAAGGTTTATAGTGGGGTGTATTATGTCATGTATGCTAGGAAAGGAACTATATTTCTCAAATTAGGTAGAAAATCAGATGTTTATTTTTATAACTGTACTCCCAGTAGGAAAATGGAAAGAAATTGATAGGATGGCAATCGTGAGCAATGTAACGCTTACCTATTCCATTTATGTTGGTCTTCATTGGTGACAGAAGTAGATACTAGGAGAAATACTAAAAGTTGATGAGTTTTATACCCTAAATGCAAGTATTCCTTATCCCATACTCTATTTTTTACCTATGAAATTATCCACACATTGCCACGTGAAAATAAGTATTGATTTAGCTATTTCCCCTTCATTGTAATGTTTGTGTCATACTCGGCAATTCAAGGCTTGCATGTAATCCAGTGATAATTTTCCCCTTGTCCCTTAGATCATATTGGCTATCATATTTAAGATTTTGGCCCATGAAAAACCCACATAGCAAGGTGTCTGTTACCTTGCCTTTTTTCATTTCCTCAAGGATGCACTATTACTAATCTTCTGGCAATTTTCACCTTTGCTGCTGTGTCGATGGTCATACATGGAAGAGCAGCTGAACCTATAAAATCAGGAAATTTAACACTTCTAGTTGATATTGAGAATTAATGTTTGAGATATGTGCCTGTAGCTAATGTTCATAGCCTTTTCAGAAAGCAGGATAGTTTAAGCACTGTTTATAGGTGAAGAAGAAATAATTGTAATGGGTTTTAAAAGATGATAAAGAACACAAACATGAAATGTCACTTGAAAAAAAAAAATTTGATACTATGTCCAGAGATTCTGAAAGTAATCAGCATTTCCAAGTAGTGCTATTTTATGCAACTGGGGAGGACATTCTTAGGAATAGAGGTTCAAAAGTCATTGTCAAATATGCATACTGGGATGGCCTCCCATTTGACTTTTTTTTCCAGGTATTTATTGTGCTTTATTTCGATATCTAAAGCTATCTGTGCAGTCAGATCTGAAAAGAAAGAAGAAAAAAACACCATCATCCTTATTCCTTAGCAGTTCTACACTCGGGGTCCAAACAGATCCTGTCACTAGAGTCTTGTACAGGCCAGGTGCTCTCTCAAAGTTTGATTATAAAAACCATTGTAGGTCAGTTGACATGTACAGTACAGAGTTGATATCTGAACTAATTGGGACTTGGGGTCGTTCGGATTATCAAACTGTTTGGATAATCAAACATATAATTGAACCGAATAAAAAACTTCCACAATCGTGATGTTATGTTGTCCTATCTAGGCCTAGGGCGGTGCAGTGGTGCAGTGGTTAACATTGTCGCCTCACAGCAAGAGGTTCTCCGGTTCGATTCTCGGCTGGGGTGCCTTCTGTGTGGAGTTTGCATGTTCTCCCTGTGTTCGTGTGGGTTTCCTCCGGGTACTCCGGTTTCCTCCCACATTCCAAAGACATGCATCTGGAGCATTTCTCCCTCCGCTGAAAACAGGCTCTGTGGAACCTAGTCTGACTTTCCCAGGCAACAAATGTTAAATAAATAAATCTCATCTTCATTCTTGCTGGTTGGGTCCGGAACCGAGCATTGGTTCTGACTTGGCCTATTACTAAAGCTCGAGAGCTTCCACTGGCTCGAGGCTATACGCTGTCCCATCATACTTAGGGAAGATAGCCCAGTTCTCGTTTGATGCTAAACTAGATTGGGTGCTTCTCACTAGGCTCAGGATAAGTGAAATACTTTTTTGAATATTCTGTTATTTCTAAATATTTTGTGTAAATATTGTTTGGTGAAATTGCAGTGTATTTAGGTCTCAGTTTGTGGTGAATTCCTAATTTTTCGCTTGCTGCTTTTTGTTGTGACTGGCCATTGCTTTCGTTAGGCCTACAACTTCCTATCCCATTCTTTAAAACTCACTTTATCCTTGATGAACCCATTTACGTTAGAAAGTTCATCTTTCTGTCTTCTTCTTTAGCCCATTTAAATTAGAGGGCTCCCCCTTTTCTACTTCCTTTTCCTTAAGAGGTTTCGTCATTTAAGTTGGAGACGTCTCCTCTGGCTAGAGGAGATAGAGACCTCACCTCTAGCCCCTTTTCTCTTTCCTGTTTGACAAAAAAAAAAAGTAGAGTAGCAGTTTTATATCTACCTTTATAGTGTGGTGTGTTTAATAGTTTTGGTAGCCTTGTTATTATTCTCTTAAATCTAGTTTCCTGGGCAGTTTTTGTTGTCGTTTATCACTATATCCAAGGAAGGGAAAGAAGTGAAGCAGTCAGGCTTCAAAAAATGTGATTCCTGTTCTCAGAAAATGTCATTAACTGACGGCCACACAAGTTGTGCCTACTGTGCAGTACAGCTTCAAGACTCATGTTCCAGTTGTCATAAGTTTAGTTCTAGAGTCCTGCAGGAATGTAAAAATAAACTTAATAGTGAGGGGATTGCTTAAAGTACAATTTGCTGAGGCACTAGAAGGGAACCAGACCTCCTCCAAATCATCTCACTCCCCAAAGTTTGACAAGTCAACAAAAACAATTTCTTCTTCGGCTCCTGCTTCTGAGCCAGCAAGAAAGTTATCTAAGGATACAAATTCAGTCCCGAAGGCTTTTGGGCCCGAAAAGATGACTCCTTCGGTTCCTCCAGTTTCATCGGAACCAACTAGGAGCCATATACGGAGCCGGTATTTTACAGTTGGTGGCTGGTAGTGTCAAATCCTCGGCCCCGTCCACTCGATCCTCCATGAGTCTGTCAGATGACGACATGAAGCAGGTGGTCAGGATTTTGCTTCAGACTCCGGCTCTGGCCAAGATCCTTTCGAGTCCAGCCTGAAAGGAATTGGAACTGACAACTGCTACTGTCCCTTCTTCTATTTCTCCTCTGACCCAAATGGTTACATAGCCAGAGTGCTTGGAAGTGTTTGTGGTGGAACCATTGGGTCCAAGACTCACCCCAGGGTTTTTGGTCCCGACTTCTGCTCCGATCTCTTCGGTACCATCTTCTGTCAAAGGGTCTGGGAGCCGACGCTCCCCCGTTGGGTCTGGAGAGGAGAGTTGGATTGGACCTTTGTGGGATCCAAATCTGCCTCTCAGGGCATCGGTGTGGGTGAGTTCAGAGCCTACATCGGCCTCGAAGCCCACCTCCTTGGTGCAGAAGGAATTTCCTGGCTCTTTGGAACCAGAGGCTCCCTCAGACCCGGGTCGTGGTGCCTTTGAGGTGATGAGGAGTGTGCAGTCACCCCTGACAGCTCCACTCTCAGATCCAAACACTTTTCCCCCAAAAGTGTCGGTGTCTGCCTCTCTACCATCCCTCCCTCCCGACATAGAGAACCGATGCCCCAGGACGCCCCATTGGGTGAGTCACTCTCTTCTGAAACCTCCCTAGAGGACCCCTCTGGGGAGGTCCCTCGGAAGAGAACATGTAAGAGGAAACATCTAGAGTCCTCTGAGGAGTCTGTCACTTCAGATACGAACTTAGATGATTCAGAAGGGTTCCCACGGTCACCCTTTGAGGACGTCTTCTTCTCAGACATCCTAGAGATCCTGCAGCAGCGAGGTGGCTGGAAGATCCTTACCGCTTCTGAAGATGAGTCCGTATACCTGGAGGCATATCATTCTTGACCCTCCACCTCTTGGGTGTCTCTGCCCTTCTACCAGCTCCTCAGCGTTGTTAATCGAAAGGCATAGGGCTCTCCATAATCCATGGAACCTGTTCCGAGGAGGCCCAAAAAATTTATATCTGCACCGTCGGACAAAGACTTCTTAACAAAAGGTGTCCCAGTAGATGCTATGGTGGTGGCGGCAACCACCAAAAAGGAGATAGCTGAGACTTCTTCGTCTGTCCATCTGCCGAATAAGGCATCTCGAACGATGGACAGGTATGGGAAGCGTACGTTCTCGTCAGAGGCTTTTACACTCACCGAACTATTTGACCCAGCTTGCTACCTTAAATTCAGTAGGCAACTCCTCTCTGCGGCTCCTCTCTTATCCAGCCGATGGTGTGAGTAGGGCAGCTTGTACAGAAATTGCTCTGAGGAGGCATTCCTGCATGCGCCTTTGCGAGTTCCCTGAGCCCTTCAAGTCTTCCTTCACTAATGCCCCTTTTGACATCTTGTCCTTGTTCGGGCCAGAAGTTAAAGACTCTGACCAGGTCCGAACAAGAAGGCAAAACTCTGTCTGCCATGGGAGTACATTTTTCCCACCCTACCAGACCTTATCCCAAAGGCCAGGAAAATGTGGTTCTGTAAATCCCAATGAGATTCACCGGACACACGTGGTGAATCTTTCCAGTGGCAGAGTGGGAAATAACAATAGAAGACACTGACCTCGTGGCAGAGGGGGTCCACAAAATCAGGGAGACAGATACATTCTCTGGCAGACTTCCAGCTCTCCTGAAAGGAAGCCCGCCTGTCCACCTTTGGAAGCAGTCTGGGGCAGACTATCACTGTACCCAAAATCATGGCTAAACATCACTCAGGACAAAAGGGTACAGTTAATTATATCCAGTGGATTCAACATACCCTTTACCACCTCACCACCACAAACAAGATCAGTCCCAGACATTCCACCCTGTCAAAAGGGATCAATTAACCCTGGAGATACAAAGGTTGCTAAGAAAAAGAGCCATCCAAGAAGTCCCTGCAGACCAAATCAGATCCGGAACTTACTCAAGATTCTTTTTAGTTCCAAAGAAAACGGGGAACTGGAGACCTATCTTGGATCTCAGCAGGCTGAACAAGTCCGTAAAAAAATCAAAGTTCTGGATGGTGACCTTGCAGTCTACACTCCCTTTTTCTGGGATAAGACAATTTGGATGTGCTCAGTCGATCTTTAGGATGTGTACTACCACATAAAAATGGACAGGCGATCCAGGAGACATCTATGCTTCCAGCTGGAAGCCAGTCATTACGAATTCTGAGCTCTGCCCTTTAGTCTCACTACAGCCCCTAGAGTGTTTACCAAGTGCATGTCAGTAATCACGGCTCACCTGAGGCATCTAGGATGCCAGGTGTTTGCATACTTAGATGACTGGCTCCTGATAGCCACCACCAAGCACCTACTAACTGAAGCAAGAGACACCACCATTCTTCTATGCTCAGAACTGGGCATTACCATAAATTTCAAAAAATCTGCCTTGTTGCCATCACAGCATATTAAATTCATAGGCACAGAGTTAAACGCAGAAAAATGGTAGCAAAGCTGCCTCACGATAAGGTACAGACACTGTGCCAAGTACAGGCAAGGTTTGTTCAAAAGGTCTTGGGCACCATGGCAGCTGCTATAACTCTAGTACCTCTATACATATGAGAATCCTACAGTGGCTGCTCTTCGCTCAATGGTCTATGCAGGAGCTACCCATGACCCACAAGATCTTCATAATAGACTCCTGCAAGAAAGATCTGTTGAATAAAGATAATAGACTTCCTCTTGTTTGGTAGCTTTATTACACGTGTAAGAGCCTCTGAAAAAAAATATCAGGGCGACTCCCAGAACAAACAAAAACGGTAACTTATATAGACAATGAAATGCTGACTCATTAGAAAAGTAATACTGAACAAATAGGCACACTGGAAGCATAGTTAACCAATAAGGACATTTCCTGTAGTTCTAAAGTTACATGATGTCACTACATCTCTAGGCAGAAAAGAAAATCGGATGCATTTCCATATATAGACATGTTTGCTACCTTTAGTCAGTCCCTTTTCTTAGTAATTTTCTACTTTGTGCAGACTGTCGCGTCTCTGTATACAGTACATTTCAGATTCATGCATGTTGTCACATACTCGAACTTCCCTAAGGCACTTACATTTTCTTTTATTTTTTACAGTCCCTCATTTGATGCTCCGTAAGCATCACCATTTAATTCTTTATACATTTTCCCAAACTCTAGTTGTTTTACATTAGGAAGGTTTTGTTTGTTTTACATTAGGAAGGTTCGTGGCCTGCACTGTGGTGGCAGGACAGGTAGCTTACATCCTTCTAAGTTGGGAACTGTTGATGAGGGCTCAGTGTCTGTTATTCTAAAAGTGTATTACTTCTGGTTTAAGCACTTGGGCTTCAGGCCAGTTATTTTACATTAAGAAGGTTCGTGGTCTGCACTCTTGTGGGAGGAGAGGCTGGACTCTGCCCTTCTGAGCTGGGAATTTCTGGTTAAAGGCTTATAGTGCCTGCATATTTGAACTGTTTCTTACTGAAATTGGTACACCTTGTTTGCAGTAGCATAGACTAGATCCAGGCCTGCTGAATCTAGCTTTGTTTGTATGCTTGTTATTTCCCTGAAATGCCAATTCCACCTAAAACGCAGCTTTTCAGCGCTTCTGTGGATCCCTAGTGATATCTGCATTGCTTACTGTACTTATTTCCTTGTTTCACTTGAATGAAAGTTACTGTTTGTCATTTTTGCATTTAAGTTACCTGTAGCACATTGCATTTAAGTTACCTGGCACTTGCTCACTAAAGCAATTATATAAGTCAACACTAAAAAATTAAAAGCACTACACCCTCACAAACTCACCTTGAGTACCTTGTTCCCCATTGGCACTTTTTTTTTCAATTATAAAGGAATTCCCAGTACTATTCTAGCATGTCCAAAGGTCAGTTGTCAATCTCCACTCTGGTCCAGCTGGTGAATCTGGGAATCTTGAGGCAATGTTACAACTGCCTCATGTACACAGACAACCCTCTCCTCCTCCCAACAAATTCCACCACGTGAGAGATGCAACCATATAGCCAAACTGGAGGCTAAGCTCTCTCAACTCAGTACTGGCGTAACCAGTCAGGAGGAAAAGGAAACCACACTCACTACAATTCCAGTCTCACATAGACCTACTACGACAGCAAACCAAACACATAAACACACAAAAACATACTCGGAGGCTCTAAATAAAAATCTGCCTAAGCAGCAGAGACCTCCAAAGCAGACACCCAAGCAACCGCTACCCCAAAACAAAACATGTGTAACACATAGCTTACAAAGCCAGTGTGCCAAACAGTCACAGCCCTTAAGGCTAAACAACACACCTGATACACCTGATACACTTGTAATAGGTGACTCTATCGTCAGGCACACTGACATCCCGCTCACCAGGCTGAACAAGGAGAAGGTAACGGTGAGCTGCCTGTCGGGCGCTAGGATCCGCCACATAACACAAGCACTCAGGTCACTCCAAGGCAAGTACAAATATGACTCGGTCATTGTCCATGCTGGTGTGAATGACCTGAGACGTACCTCCCTGGACTACATGAAAAGAGACCTAGAGGAGCTCTGTGAGCATGTAGCCCAGGCCGGTATGACCCTGACCTTGAGTAGCATCTTACCCTCACCAAGAATGATGCTACAATATGAAGACAAGATGATCAATTTCAACAATTGGCTTAAGTATTGGTATCATTCAAAGGGGATCCAATGCCTGTCAGCCTGGGATGACATGCTCGACAAGCCACGATGCTTCGCTAGGGATGGCTTGCACCTATCACCCCTGGACTTTCGGATATTGGCAAAGGCTCTTGCTACCCCCATAGTGCCTTTTTTAGGCAAGGCTCAAAAGACAAACCCACCTCCATAGGATAAGAAGCTAAGAGTAGTGCTACTCAACACCAGAAGTCTAAACCTCAAGATGCATGCACTCGAAACTCTCCTTAGCATGGAGAACATCGATATCTGTGCAGTAACAGAAACCTGGTTCAAGGCTCCCGAGAGCACCCCAGCACTACCAGGTTATACCTCATACCATGCTTTTCGGCCCCAAAACTTGGACCGAACCACAAAAGGAGGGGGAGTATCAATATTTGTCAAAGATACCCACACCTCCAGGTTGGTGGCACAGCACGAAGCATCAGAGACTATCCATGTGCAACTAACAGTGGGTAAAACTGCCTTCCAGTTTATAGCCTGCTACAGACCACCCTCCCAAACCCAGGAACTCCACTCGGCCTTCCTGAGAACACTGGAAAATATGAAGGTCTCTCCAAACACCATTATATTGGGCGACTTCAACTACCCAAACATAGACTTGGAGCATTACTCTAGCTCCAACACCCTAGCCCAAAGGTTCCTAGAATTTATAAACTCAAATGCTATGGAACAACTTGTTACCACTCCCACAAGAGGGGAAAACATACTGGACCGGATCATCACCAACATGGGGACTCTATGCTCCAGACCAGAAGTGTATCCCTCACTGGTAAGATCAGACCATAAACTAATCTCACTGGATATTCACATCCCGACCCCACCCCCTGCCCAGAAAACCACAATGAAAAACTTCTCTAAAGCAAATTTCACACTCCTCAAAACTGAGGTGGAATCCTTCAAAGCCCCCGGGCCTATGGAAAATACGTCCCAGACCGCAGAATCCTTTATAAACGCATTCTATGAACACCTTCAGGAATGCATGGATCATGCAATCCCATATAAAACCAAGACCCAATCCTCCAAAGGCAGATGTCTTGTCTGGTGGACCCCAGCCATAAGCAAACTATACAATAGAAGGAGGACGCTACTACATGATGGAGCAAAATCCCAAAAAGGGAAGGCATCTCTGATCAGTATTAGCAAAAAACTACGGGCACTCATAAAATCGTCTAAGGCCAGCTTTGAGAGAAAAATTGCACAGGACACTAAGGATAATCATAAGGCTTTCTTTAGTTATGTTAGGAACCTGAGTGGGAATTCACAGATATGCTCAGAATTAGTCCAAAATGACAAAAAATACACTGAACCCACAGACATTGCCAACATCCTAGCTGACAGGTTCAGCACAAACTCCCCCCCCCCACCAAAAGGGCAAATATCTATCCCAGCAGAGTGCTGCCCCCCTGACATCTCAGATGCTCAGGTAAGAGCCGCCCTCTCCAAAGCAAAAAACACAGCATCAATGGGACCAGATGGTGTCCCGGGCTGCATCCTACATTAACTCCAAGAAGAGCTAAACCCAAACATAAAACTACTGCTCAATCTCAGCCTTACTACAGGATATGTACCCAAAGAGTGGCGTACAGCAACGGTGGTCCCTCTCCACAAAGGTGGTGCCCCAACGTATCCTGGAAACTATAGCCCCATAAGCCTGACTTGCTTGGTCTGCAAAGCTATGGAAAGGATCAATCATGGACCTTATAAAGATATTGGGGACCTACAGACACTGGATCCTACCCAGTTCGGCTTTAAGGGCAGATCCTGCCTCTTAAACCTGGTTGATTTCTTTGAAACGGTCACCAAGGCTATTGACGAGGGGAAGGTGGTCCACACAGCCTACCTGGACCTCGCAAAAGCCTTTGATACAATACCCCCACTCGGGCATTATAGATAAGCTCACCAGCTTAAATATAAACCCCTATGTCACTAGATGGGTTGCAAACTGGCTCAAGGACAGAACCCACATGGTTAGAATTGCTGGCGCCATGTCAGACTCCAAACCATTTACAAGTGGCGTCCCACAAGGCTCAGTCCTGGGACCTCTCTTGTTTGGTATATATTTCACAGAGGTACAGGCCAACACGGAAGGACTGTGGCTGACCAAGTTCGCAGATGACTGCAAACTGGGAGCCATAATCGACTCTCCAGCCGACACAAGCATCCTCCAAAAGGGCCTCATAGAAACAGATAACTGGTGCCAGAGCCATGGCCTCAAGCTAAACGCCAAAAAGTGTATAGTCATCCCCTTTGGCAAAAACAAAGCGCCCACAAATTACCACATAAGTGGTAATCCATTAAGTACGGAAGAAGTAATTGGGGACCTGGGGACCCAAGTTGATAGCAATCTCACATTTGACAACCACGTGGCCAAAGTGGTTAGAAAAACATTTTATATAGCCCACCTAATCATGAAGGGATTCGCATCTAGATCGGGGGAGATCATCGTGCCTCTTTACTCATCCCTCATCAGGCCCATAATTGAGTATAATGCCCCTTTTGGGATGTACCTTACCAGACACGTGCAGCAACTGGAAAGACCCCAAAAGTACCTCACCAAGAGGATCAAAGGGCTCAAACAGATGCCATATGCTGCCCGGTGAAAGAAACTCCAGCTCTACTCAGTGGCATACCGCCTGCTCAGAGGCAATCTGTGCCTGACGTATAAAGCCATGTCCAACCTGGAATTAATGGACATGCTGCACCTCAGAAAATCCAAATCCCATCGAGCTACGCGCTCGAGGGACTTGAACCTCAGCACTGAAATAAATAGGACATGCTGGAGGGACAGATTCATAACCCAGAGGCTCCCTTCACTCTGGAATAAAATCCCAGTCCAGGTTAGGCAGAGTCCCTCATTGACTCTCTTCAAGAGGAATCTTGATGAGTGGATGGGGGATCGTAGGTTTACCCCGGGTATCACTTCTGTGTCACTGTTAGACAGAGGCACAGTATACTAACCTCGAAAAAGGGCATAGCAAAATTAATTTAAAATGGGTGGCGAAAGCCAAACACACTCTGGCTAGGCTTATAAATGCTCTAGGGCAGATAGCCTAGTATGAACCTATGAACCTAACATAACCATGCTATTAAGCTTTTCAGTCTCATCATTAATACTTCTCTTTTCTTGGATATCATTCGTTATTGCAAGCATATGAAAGTTAGGCACTTTGGCATTTGTTTTGCAAGACGTAAGCTTTAATACACACGCTTTTATTACAAACAATAATAGAAAAACAAAAATGATTAATACTGCAATCATTAAAATCAGTTTAAGTAGGCCTCTTCTCCGTCCGGAGAAGAGATTGGATAACCAAGCCCAAGTGGAGCTATCAGCTTTTTCAGTTTCAGAAAGTTCAGAAATCTTTTGTATACGTTTAAGATGGCTTTCAATTTTGTGCTGTTTGTCAGGAATAAAAGTACAGCACTCCTCTTGGATTAAAGCTCAAGCACCACCTTTAGCCGCAAGTATGAAATCGAGGGCCATTTGATTTTGGAGGACCACAGTTCTCATAGCAGTCAATTTTTCAGTAACTAATTCCAGAGCAGAAAAGGTAGCATTACTATGAACTTTAAGCAAGTTTGACAGTTTTTTCGTAGCATTACTAAGAACTTTAAGCAAGTTTGACAGTTTTTTTCAATTCCCAAAGCGTTTTGGGAACACCATATGCAGGGAAAAAGAATGCTGCAGTGATGATTTCATCTCCAACATCCATGTTGCTTACCCCTTTTAGTTTTTCTTTCAGTAATTTATGTCTCTGAAGCTAGGATGAACCGGATTGGGTATCTCGGGCATTTCTGATTTTTCCCGATGGTAAAGCAGTCACATGTATGGCTGGGATGAAATACCCCAAGAAACAGCTTTCTGACCACTTTCCTGGCAACCACTTATATGCCTTTCGGCCGCAAATGAAATAGCAATCTCTGACCATCACGATGATATTAATAGGACTTAGATGGTCTCCTTTGTCCGTTAAACTTCAGAATATTTTTCTGTGAACAGTTTTTCATTTTTGGGTGAAATTGGTCGTAGCGTTTGCATCTTTTAAGAAAACCTTCACAAGTGAGAAATTGGTTAAACAAGCGGTGTCGTCTGTTGTACAGTTATGAATTACTGTAGTGTCTCAATTACTTTATCCTACTGACACATGTCCACGTTTTTGAAAGCACAGAGTGCCATTCTGTTGTTTAAACAGTTGTAGGGCTGCCCTCATTTTGTTAGTAAGGGTAATGTTTTCTGAGTTATGTAATAAATAAGTCCAGGTATCGGTTATATTGAGAGGAAATTTAGGATGTTCATCATGCATACAGCTGCAGTCATAACAGATGGGATATCCTGCTGTCAGGCGCGTCCTTGGTCGGCCGAATTCCAAAGTCTAGGTCCGGCGTCGGTTGTCATTGCTTTTTCCCTGACGTCAGTGCGGCAGGGGTATAAAAGAGGCAGCCGACGCCATTTTCTTCAGTCTTTCTTGCCGCGCGGTGCCCGAAGCAGAAGCAGTTCGCCAGTGCCGGTCGGCCAGCTCCTGAGATTTACGAAAGTATTTCAGCCGAAGTCTTCTTGAAAGCTAAGTACCCCATTGGGGAAACTTTTCTTGCCTCAGACCGATGTCAGACAAAGTTAATAATTGCATTTCATGTGGGAAGCAAATACCGCATAAGGATTTCCACTCTTACTGTATACCTTGCTTAGGCCCAGACCACGACGTCTCGGCCTGCCGTTTTTGTGCTAGATTCAGCAAACGCATTATTAAGCGTCGGGCAGAGTTCGCCCTTCACTTTTTTGGCAAAAAATTTAATTATATTATGTCTTCGGATACTCCGACTCCAGTTTTGAGCAAAAAACGCAAAGATAAGGACCGACATACGAGGTCCGCACCACCTACTG
This sequence comes from Protopterus annectens, assembly GCF_019279795.1. Taxonomy (NCBI): domain Eukaryota; kingdom Metazoa; phylum Chordata; order Ceratodontiformes; family Protopteridae; genus Protopterus; species Protopterus annectens. Next base: position 1,379,450,743 of record NC_056739.1, read on the forward strand.
ATACCACGCTAAGGCAGACTACCGGTTCTCCGGTACTCAGCGAGGCACCTACGCAGCCCCTGAGTACCGATGACAATGCATTACCGGTGTCTTCAGTACCCGAGGTCGCAGGCTCCTCGGCCCCCATTCCTACTACAGATACCGACGCCACTCCTGGCGGTGAAACTTAGAATTTAGACAGGCCTGCCATTTCTCAAGGAGTCTTCAGGCCTTCCTCCTTCTCTATTAAAGCCTTCACTAAATCTAAAATAGCCATGAAAGCCAAAAAACAGATTCCTCAGACACCCTTTCAAGGCACCATGCCTAAAAAACAGATGCTTAAAATGGCTGAGGATTTGATTACTCTTATCAGGGTTTCTCAACCCCCCTCTGACAAAAGGCCCAGATTAGAGGAAGACTACCCTTCTTCAGCTCAAGCTTCTATTACCTCAGAACTTTCTGAGGACCAGGATTGTGCCTATTCTCCATTCGAAGACTCTGATGCAGAGGAGTCTATTCCCTCCGTCTCCCCCCCTGAGGACTTCTCTTTTGGGGAAACCCTGCATACATTGAGGGAACACTTTCACTGGGAAGGCCAAGATTACTCAGATTCCAAGAAAAGGCTCAGGGAATTTTATCTGCTCCCCCAACATAGGCCTCTGGCTATCCCTCCTGTTTTAGATATATTGGATGATGTGTACACAGAAGCCAAAGTTAATCCTGATTCTTTGCCTCCAGCTCCTGTTAAACCAAGACCGGTATTAACGGGTTCCTGATTCTCACCAGTTCCTATATAAAAGCCATACTGCTGACCCAGAAACTATTTCACATGGTCCCAAGGGAATTAAGGCCTCCACTGCTAAAAACCCATTACCTTCAGAGAGAGATTCAAGATCTTTAGAAAGGTGGGGGGGGAAAGGTGTACACCTCTGCCACTTTAACCATGAGGGCATTAAACTGTCAGTTCCATATGTTAAAGTATCAACAGTTTTTGATATCTCAGCTGAAAAGTAAGATGACACAACCAGAACAACCATATTTAAAAGAGTTGCAGGATTTGTTGCATGGTGCAGAGCAAGTGGGTAAACATACCTTGCAGTGTGGTTTTGATGCTTTAGAGGCCTCATGTAGAGCTGCTGTTACGGGGTCTGTTATACGTAGGCATGCTTGGCTCAAAGAGCAAACCTGGCCAGATCATGTCAAAGCTAAATTATTAGATGCACCTCTTCAAAAAGATGTATTGTTTGGTGTTAAAGCAGAGGAGGTGCTATAGAAAATGGAGGAAAAAGCAAAATCAATGAGAACAGTGAAAGATTTCCTGCAGGTGCAGCCTCAACGTTTCAGCAGAAACTGGCTTTCAAAAAATTGGTCCTTTCCAGCCACGGACAGACCTCAGAGGGGCAGATACAGGCATCCAATGGGTAGAGGGCAACCTCAAGGATCTTTCAGAGCCAGACAGTGGCAAGCACCAACCCCAAGAGGTGGAGAAGATAGATCACAGTCTTTTAGAAAACAGACACAATGACTTCCCCCTACACCTGCCAAGCAAAGCTTTAATGGCAGCACCTTTGGGCAGAAAACTGACATTATTCTCAAAAAATTGGCATATTGTTACAAAAGACAAATGGATTCTGGACATTATAGACAGAGGCTACAGGTTCCACTTTCACACCCTTTCAAAAATGAGAGGCATGCCAAACCTGCCACAAAATCAAAGGGCAGAGGCACAAAAACAAATTTCAGCTCTCATGGACATGAAAGCAATTCAAGAGGTACCTGCAAAAGAACAAGGTCAAGGGTTTTATTCCAGGCTATTCCTGGTACCAAGAAAAGACAAAGATTGGAGACCTATCCATCCTAAACACATATCTACAGGTGCCAAAATTCAAGATGCTCACATTACAGCAGCTTCTTCCCATGCTGGTAAAGGAGTCTTGGCTGGTAACACTGGACCTCAAGGAGGCATACATGCATGTCCCTATCAGACAAGATTGCAGAAGATACCTCAGATTTCTTGCAGGTTCAACCCATTACCAATTCTCTGCATTGCCCTTTGGCTTATCTACTGCGCCCAGAGTTTTTACAAAATGCCTGGCATCAGTAATCGCCTTCTGCAGACTACAAGGGATACAAATCTACCCATATCTGGACGACTGCTTGATCCAAGCGGACAGCAAGGACATACTACTGCAGCACCTGGTGTTTGTAATAAAACTGTTGAACTTCCGGGGTTACACAGTCAACAAAAAGAAATCAAAACTAATACCCTCTCAACAAATAATTTTCCTGGGTGCCAGCTTGGATACAACCACCCAGATGGCCTACCTCACGCCAGACAAGCAAGGGCAACTGTCTCAATACTTCAGAAAAATGGCAACTTACACCAGGCTAACTGCAAGGAAAGTCCTGCAGGCTCTGGGATTCATGGCATCTTGCATCCTACTAATCCCATGTGCAAAGCTGCATATGAGGAAACTTCAATGGTACCTAAAAAACTTATGGTCTCAACACAGCCACAGCTTGGAAACAATTATGCCACTCATTCCATGCCTTCAAAAGGAATTTATGTGGTGGGCTCTAGCTTGCCAAAGAAACACGGGTCTTCCTTTCTGTGTACCTCAAGCAACTCAAATCATCACAACAGACGCCTCAGACTACGCCTGGGGAGCAAACATGACAGATCATTGCATTCAGGGAAAATGGGCACGAAAAGAGAAGCTGCTTCACATCAACCAAAAGGAAATGCTAGCCGTACAAAAGGCTATTATGACCTTCAGAGACCTACTGCATCCAGGCCAGCTATTGATAAGGACAGACAACACCACCGTGATGTGGTACATAAACAAACAGGGGGGAACTCATTCATACCCCCTGTGCAGACAAGCCATGACCCTATGGGACACAGCACTGGAATTGAAAATTCAACTACAGGCACAATTCCTGCCAGGGAAGGGGAAAACACACTGGCAAACAATCTAAGCAGAAATATGACAGATCCACACGAATGGAAGTTGCATCCTCAAGTTTTCGCAAAGATAACTCTGGCATGGGGACAGCCAGACATAGATCTCTTTGCTACCCACAGAAATTGCCAGTTGAAAAAGTTTTGTTCAAGGACCTATCATCCACAGGCCTGGAAAGTGGACGCACTTTCCTTCAATTGGGCAACATTGGCAGTCTATGCCTTCCCGCCTCTTCCTCTGCTGCCCAAAGTTCTATTAAAAGCCAGAGCAGAGAGGCCGAAAATGATTCTCATTGCTCCAGACTGGCCAAGGCAACACTGGTATCCGCTCCTGAAGAGTCTGACACATTCCTCACCATGGATCCTGCCTCTAGTCCCTCTTTTGTTGTCCCAGCACAACTACAAAACTCTTCACAGCCATCTCAAAACTCTAAATCTAGCTGCATGGAGAATTCCTTGATTTCCCAACAGTTCCTACTCTCCAAGGAGGTGCAGGATGTCATCTTGGAGGCCAGAAGACCTTCTACTAGAAAGGCCTACTCCGCCAAATGGAAATGATTTTGTGCCTGGAATCAAAAGAAGGGACAGAATCCTTGGGTAATAAATATACCTCAAATTTTACAGTACCTAGCTGAGATGTTAAACAATGGACTTTCCTTCTCCTCCATCAAGATCCACGCTTCAGCCATTTCTGCACAATACAACACAGATCCTCCTTTATTCTCTCATCCTCTCTTAAGGCAGTTCCTCAGAGGGGCAAAGAATATAAACCCCCAAGGAAACTACCAGTCCCTGCTTGGGACCTCAACTTCAAATTGGAAAAGCTGACCCTTCCTCCCTTCGAGCCAGCTTCTTCATCAGAGTTACAGTACTTGTCATGGAAAACAGCCTTTCTTCTGGCTATCACCTCAGCTCGCAGGGTTTCGGAGCTACAGGCCCTCATGGCTGTGCAACCATTCATCATTTTCCATCAGGACAGAGTTTCCTTACGAACCAACCCTACCTTTATGCCAAAGGTAGTATCCAGTGTAGCTTTGAATCAGACTATCCACTTACCTACCTTTTATCCTAATCCGCAAAACAAAGGGGAAAGACTACTACATTCCTTGGACATTCACAGACAACTTTGTTATTATTTGGACAGGACAAAGCCATTCAGGAAATCTGAGCAACTCTGTGTCCTATGCTGCAGGTGCTCAAGGAAAGGCCATTTCCAAACAGACAATTTCAAAATGGATAGCCCACTGCATACGCTTTTGTTACTCTTTTCATGGAAAAACTGTGCCTGCATGCATCAGATCCCACTCCACCAGAGCCACAGCTACCTCTGCAGCCTTCCTCAGGGGGGTCCTACCAAGGATATTTTGGAAGCAGCCACCTGGAGTTCAGTGCACACTTTCTCCAAGCACGATCACCTCCCACTATACTCTAAATCTAGAGCAGGCTTTGCCACAGCAGTCCTGCAGGGCATCCTAGCCCCTCCTAGTTCCACTTGTTGCCTACCACCCTTACTTAGCTTTGGGATTCTTCCCATCTGTTATGACTGCAGCTGTATGCACGATGAACATAGTACAGTTTTGTACCTACCATAAATGTAGATGTTCGAGTGCTCATACAGCTGCAGTCCAGGTTTTACGAACCCTTTTCATATAACCTTTTGGGGTATTCTTTTATGGTGTATTTGCTTGCAACTACTGTTTTTTGATTTATCAACATTGCATTTTTGCATAACATTATGTTTGCCTTCCTTCTGGGGGCACCTGACATCTGGGGCAAGAAAAACTGAAGAAAATGGCGTAGGCTGCCTCTTTTATACCCCTGCCGCACTGATGTCAGGGAAGAAGCGACGACAACCGACACCGGGCCTAGACTTTGGAATTTGGCCGACCGAGGACCCGCCTGACGGCATGATAACCCATCTGTTATGACTGCAGCTGTATGAGCGCTCGAACATCTACATTTATGGTAGGTACAAAACTGTACTTTATAGACAATCCCTCATGGACAGTAGGGATTGCAGAGCAGACTCAACAGTTGGAAACATTTAAAGATGCTGCATAAGCTATTTTTATAGCTTGGTAAGTGTTGAAAGGCGAGTGCCATGCTGCCTTTTTGTGAATCGAGATGGTATCTACTGTGAATAGGAATGGCCAGAGTAGGAAAATTAGTACAATAAGGAAGGTGATGAGAATGGCCCTGCAGTGATGTTGAGGAAAGGCACATTGCACTGGTGTAGCAGGAGGTGGGAGTGGAGATATGGAACAGAGTAACTGTTTATCATCAGTTATTTTGAGGTGTGACAGTTTTGCTTTTGGTGCGAGCTGCAAAGGGTTCAGGAGCAGGAACAGTGAATGGAAGAGGTTGCTGGGAATCTGATGGTTTAACTTTTTTAACTTGTGACACGTGGATCCAGACAGGAGAACCTTGAAGTCTAACTGCTGAAGAAGTGGTGAGAAGTACCAGAAATGTTTCCTTCCAATGAGGTTGGAGTGCATTTTTTTGAGAAAATGACTTTACATAGACCCAGTCCCCAGGTAGCAATGAAGGTTCCAGAAAAGGATCTGGGGATTGCTGGGCTGCTGCAGATTGTTTGTGGTGCTGCTGTAAGACCGAAACAAGAGATTTACAGTAAAGCAAAACAGCATCAAAATGATCAATTGCAGAAAAGGGCAGTGGTGGTGTCATAGGAAGACGCATGGGGCGTCCCATAATAATTTCATGAGGGGAGAGACCCTTTGTTGGGTGAACCTGGGAGCGGATGGAAAGTAATGCTAAAGGAAGGGCTTGTACCCATGTCATTTCTGTTTCTGAGGTAAGTTTCGCTAACCTTGTCTTTAGTGTTTGATTCATTCGTTTAATAATGCCAGAGGCTTGAGGCCTGTATGGACAATGAAACTAAGCGTAATAGCTAACATAGAACATAGTGCCTGGATTAACTGAGCAGTAAAATGTGTACCCCTTTCTGAGTATATAGTATGGGGAACTCCGAACCTGGGGATAAAATCATAGCATAGTTTTTTAGCAACTGAGATTGCATCATTTTTGGTACAGGGATATGCTTTTAACCAACCAGAGAAAACATTAACAACAGTCAGTACATATCTAAAATGGTTACAGGGTGGTAGTTTAATAAAATCCCATTGCAAATGGCAAAAAGGCCCCTGAGGTTTTGGCATAGGTTGAGGTTGGGCTCTAGTCCTTTTTGCAATGTTATGCTGTAAACATACAGAACAAGTATTGACAAAATGGGATACAGAAGCTGAGAAGGGAGGGTGCAAACCAGTCCCGAAGAATCAGTTTTAGTAGAGCCTGAATTCCAATGTGGAAGGACAAATGGTAAGCTTTTATAATAGAAAGATGCATAGATTTGGGGCAGGCAAACCTGCCATCTGGATGCTGCCAAATAGATTTGGCAAAAGTTTCACTGCTTTAAAAATGCACAGTCTCTCAGCTTTTGTAGCTTCACATTGTAAAGCTTTTAATACATCATGTGTAAATAAAGATGTCTGCATTGATTGTTGATAAATAGGCTGCATATTATTTCCCTGAACAGTACCATGTAGCGCAGCCTAATTATCCAAGGCATTGCCTTTTGTTTCAAAAGAGTCATCTGATTGGTGAGCTGCACATTTTACAACAGCAATTTTTGAAGGCAAGAGTAGGGCCTTTAGTAAGTTATTGACATAATAGGCGTGTTGTATCATAGTTCCAGAGGACGTCCGGTATCTACACTCTTTTCATAATGTTTTAAAATCGTGCACAACGCCATAGGCATAGCGAGAGTCGGTATAAATCGTAACAGTTTTCCCTTCTGCCAGTGTACATGCATGCATTAATGCCACAAGTTTTGCCACTTGAGCTGATGTACCTGCTGGTAGCCTACAGGTAGAAATTACTTCATGCAGGGAGCAGACTGCCCATGCTGCTGTTAGTTGGCCAAGATCATCACGTAGACAGGATCCATCTACGAAAAAAACGTAATCAGGGTTAGCAAATTGGGGTATCAGCAAGATTAATCCTAGGAGGAAGCACATAGTTAACAACACACACACAGTCGTGGGGCTCTCCCTCAGCATCTGTTGGAATCAAAGAGGCTGGGTTTAGTGGTGGGCAGCGAACAACATGCATTGCAGGATTACTGAGCAAGTTTATTTCATACTAGTAAGTCTAGCTTGCGAAAGATATTGGGTTTTAGTCTTGAGAAGGAGAGCTTGCACTACGTGAGGTACTGCTAGTACGGTCTTTTGACCTAAGGTCAAAGTGCTTGCATATCTACCAGTAAGGCTGCTGCTGCCACAGCCTTCAGGCAGGGTGGGTATCCTGCTGCTACTGGGTCTAGCTGAGTACTGTAATAAGCCACTGGTCTGTAACCTCCTGCTCGTGGTTGAGCCAGGGATCTCAGTGCGAACTTGTCTCGTTTCGAACAGAAAAGAAAAAATGGTTTAGAATAATCAGGTAGGCCCTGAGCAGGTGGATGTATTAGGGCAGTTTTAATAGCTTGAAAAGCTGCTTCAAGATTGTCTGACCAGGGTAGATGGTCAGTTGTATCCTTTTTTAATAAAGGTAAGAGTGGTCCTGAGAGCTCCTTGAAATTAGAGACCCATTGTCTACAATATCCTGCTAGTCTCAAAAATCCTCTTAGCTGGCGCTGGGTCGTGGGCCTAGGGGCCCGTTGAATAGTTTTGATTCATGAGGGAAGAACACGGCGAGAACCGGTTGCAGTGATATGACCCAAATACTGAACCTTGGGTCGGCAGAATTGTAGCTTAACCTTATTAACTTTAAATCCTCGTTGAGCCAAGAACCGAAGTACCAGCAGAGAGTCATCCAAACATGCTTGTTTGGTTGCAGAAGCAATCAGTATATCATTTGCATACTGAACTAAGACTGAAGTAGTTGGTAACTTAAGATCCTGTAACTGCCGAAACATTTTCCTAGAGAAAAGCGTAGGAGACTCGACATACCCTTGTGATAATCTAGTCTAGGTGTACTGTTCTTTGTATGTAAAGGCAAATAGGTACTGGCAATGTACATGGACTGGTATGGAGAAAAATGCAGAAGAAATTTTTATTACTGTAAAATACTAGTCAGCTGGGGGAATACAACTGAGTATTGTTGCAGGGTTAGGTACCACCGGAAAGGCTGGTAGCACAGCCTTATTGACCTGTTTGAGGTCCTGTACGAACCGGTAAACCTGTCTACCAGGTTTTTTACCGGGAGAATGGGTGTGTTACATGGACTGACCATGGACAAAATAATGGACTGCTGTATTAAAGAAGATATTACCAGCTGAATACCTAATTTTGCTTCCTTAGAAAGCGTATACTGTGGTACTGAATGCAGCTGGGCACCAGGTTTTAACGTGATACGAACGAGAGTAGCAAACTTGAGAAATCTGGCGACATTATCATGCATAGTCCACAGGGAGACAGGCAATGTATCTAGAGGTTTTACAATTAGGGAGTCTAGTTGTCAGAAGTTGTAGGGACGCAGAGTCACTAAGGAGGCCAAGGGCCTTATGAGTGTCCTGGGGTACCTGTAGGAACACGCCATTTTTAGTGTAAAAATAATAGCCCCCATTTTGCAGAGCAGATCTCTGCCTAAGAGATTTAGTGATGCTGATTGCCCTACAAGGAAGGCATGTTCTTCTTGTAGGGTCCCCAAAGTAACTGGAACGAGCACTGTTTCTGAGTAGTTGATAGGTACACCAGAAACCCCTACTCCTTTAGTAATTTTACTTGATAGCAGGATGCCTGCTGCAGCGGAAGAACTTAACATGGATTTGGTAGCTCCAGTATCTATCAAAAAGGGATGTCTACCATTTTTAAGTGTTAGCGTAACATACGGTCTGGTTTGATCGACCGGTAGCAGGGGAAACCATTGCTGTTGAAACTGTTCAGGGAATTCCTATTGCACTTGAGATTGATTATGGCCTTCAGGCCAATTAGGTGAGGTCCAGGCCGAATTCCACTGCTGAGAAAAAGGGTTGGCCCTTGTGGTGCCTCAGAAGCAAAAGGATTATTGTTGCTATTAGGAGGCGGTGGGGTCGGGGCAAGATAAGGGCAGTTGCTTTTCCAATGTCCTGCCTGGCCACAATTATAGCACTTAGATTGTTACTGTGTGGTCGTCTGTTGGGGCTGTGGTTGCTGATAACCGCTGGAATAGTTTTGGTTGGGGTTTTGGCCTCCTCTACCTCTTTCTTGGGGGTTTCCCCTTATTACCCTTCCCCTGCCCATACCTCTTTGTGCAAATGCAGTAAACATTTGAATTTGGGTATCCACCAGGTCATCCTGGATTTTCTTTTGCTTTATAACCAGTTGGTCAGACAGATATTGAGTCTGGGTTACTAATTCATGTAAGCCTAAGCTAGGCCAGCTGAGACAGACCTCCTTTAATTTATCCCGAAGGACTGGTCGTAAACCATCCACAAAGGTAGCAGATAATCCTCTGGCGGCTGCTCCTTTGGTAGGCTCAGGGTAGGCAGAATAAACCTCAAAGGCTTCAGTTAGGCGACTAAGATTATCTTCAATAGATTCATCCTGCTTTTGAACCACCACTTTGATTTTTGACCAATTTCGGGTTGGAGGGACTATAACAATTATTGCATCAATAAGGCATTGATGTACTGCTTCAAAGCCATGATTACCCGTCGTTCCATGTTTTGGAATTGGGGTGGGGACGTTAGCATGATCCCAAATTTGTTTGAAAAGGTCTGGAGGGACAGCATATTGGAGTATAGCACGGACTTCTTAAATAGTAGGATTTTGCAAATTTACATGTCCCATGAAAACTCTTTGAAACTTTGCTGGATTACTGCGAATTGAAGGAAGCGACTTTGTTATTGCTTGGAAATCTACTGCCGACCACACCTGAGGCACCACAATGGTGGCTGGTGCACCCTGACTTCTGGCATGGGCCGGGTTAGTAATTTTTTTTACGGGGCATCAAATGATCATCTTCCTCCGAAGAGGGGGAGTTATCGGAGTCTGGATTAAATTTGTCAGGTCCAAAATATCCATCCTCACTATCGATTGTTATGGGAAACTGGCTGTAGGGGCCGTACCCATACTGGCGGCTTTGTTTACACTCTCCTCGATTTCTGCATCTAGGCCGGAAATACATTTGGGCATAAGCGACTCCTCTACCCTTTTTATTGTGTCCCTTTCTATCCTTTTGGCTGCTCAATGGGTCTCCCCCAGATCTCGGATCGTATCCCCTAGAGGTGGAGTCTGGACTTTGCCTATCATCCCGTGGGTCTGAATCAGACCTACTTTGGTTAGTATGAACTTTCAAGGGTGGTGGGGAAGCCTCCCTATTAACTTCCTGTAGATTACGACGTGCTGGAATATTGTGCGGTGACCCATAGTCTACTGGAAATGGTGGGGGTGGAACTGGTGGAGGCTGAGGGAGGGGTGCTGGCAGGCCATTGTCCGGTTGTTGTACCAGTTGAGCCGGATTATAGGGTGGGGGTGCAGAGGGAAGACATATGTTGTCATCCTCGGACGATTCCGTAACCTGTAATTTTGATAGTTCCGACACAGGATATAAGCCTTTGATGGAAGGTTCTTGTAGGGTTTTGCCATTTACGACATCTAATTTTCTAGCTGTGCAGTTTAAGGCCCTTAACTGACATTTTAATCTCTCTTAGTTATCCTTTAAACTAGATACAATAGAGTCTTTTTTTCTATCTTTCTCTTTAGCCATCCACTCATTGAATGCTGCCCAACACATCCCCGGGACCTTTTTACCTTTTTCCTTTAATCTGGTTTGTAAGTTTGACAAAATATCTTTGTTAAAGGTCCCATTTTCAGGAAATGCAAGTTTACCATAATTATTGGTGAGGAAGACCCACTGAGACAAATACAAACAACTGTCCCGGGACACATGCGAATACATATAACCTGCAGGAGTTCCTTTTTTTGGCTCCTTAAAACTTTCCACATTCACACCCATGATCAAAATGATCACTTTTTATTTCTTCTCTCTGGTACAGAACAGAAAACGACAGATGTTATGTAGTCCTATCTTGTCTACATTCTTACCCATGGGTTCGGAGCCGAATATCGGCTCCAACTTGACTGACTTTTCTAGCTCGAAGTCTTTCATTGGTTGGACTAAGCAGGCATCCCATGGTGTACTGCTCCATATCCCAGATCTAGTTTGCCGCTCGTGTAGCTCGGACGTGGTTTCGCTTGGCTGTGGCTTAGTACCCTTTTTCTTGTCTTAAAGAAAAGGTTTGGTTCATAATCAAAAACTATTTTTATAGCTATTGTCTAGTGTTTGAGGTTGTGATCGTGTGATTGTTTGTGTGGTATCCCGCTGACTGTTCCCTCGGGCTAGGCCCATTTCCATTAGAGGGCCTAGTCCTTCTCATTGCCTTCTGTGTGTACGATCTAAACCGTTTAAGTTAGCAGTTTGGGCTATTCCCATCCCCTTGTCGTCTTCAACCAGTTTTGGTTAGAGGTTTGGACTTGTTTCTTAGTGTGTGTGTGTTTGGTCACTGTTTAGTGTTCGTTCCTGCGTTTTGTGGTGTGAGCGCCTGTGAGTTATTCTCAGACTTGTTTTTGCTTTTTGGTCTAGTAGCGAAGATGTCCAAAGATTCCAAGGAGCACAAACCTTCGGGTTTCAAAAAGTGCTCTAAATGTGGGTACAAAATGTCGGTCACCGATGGGCGTTCCATTTGTGTCTATTGCTTGGGAGCCATTCACCTGCAGGAGTCCTACAGTTTTTATCATGCGTTCAGTCCTAGACTTCTCCAAGAGAGAAAGAATAAGCTGATTTTGAAGGGACTCTTGAAACCCTCTTTTGAAGAGGCTATGGATTTGTCTCCCAGTGGCAAGTCAAAATCTGGCAAGTCTAAAAAGAGATCGCCGGCTCAGTCAGCTTCATCGGAGTCTCTGGAGAAAGTTTCAAAAACTGCATCGACCTCCTCGGCTCCACTCTCCTCGGGACCGCAGGAAGTTTCGGTGTTGACAGAACCGGCGTCGGCTCCGATTTTATTGGAACCTCTTAGGAGCCGATCGCCCAGTTTCAGACCAATTTCTCCTGAGAGGAGATCTAGATCTCCCTCCCTGTCTTCCAAATCCTCCAGGACCCTTTTGGATGTGGATGTTGATAGGGTGGTCCAGAGGCTCCTCTAGTCACCGGTTTTGGCAAAATTATTTTCGGCTCCGGAGCCCGCCCCGACACCGTCTTCGATCATTCCTCCTCTGAGCGCATCTCTGTCTTCGGAGCCAGAGTGTTCTGCGCCGTGTGATGTTCCTAGGCTGGCTCCAATGGCCCCTTTGGCTCCATCGGTACCGGTGTCTGCTCTAACCCCGTCGGCTCTGTGCTCGGGATTCTTCGGTTGGGCCCGAGGGGGACATCTCAGGGCTTATTTTGGTCCCAAGTCTCCCTCTCGGTGCCTCGGCTTGGGGAACTCCGACCTCGTCATGGCCTCAGAGGCTGCTCGCTCCTCGGACTCAGGGGGGCCTGCCTTCGAGGCTATGCGGACCGTGCTGGCCAGATCGTCAGCTATATCAGGCGGATCAGTCACTCTGTCCCCCACCACTCCGGTGAGAGCCTCTGATCACCACCTATCCATGAACAGCAGAGCACCAGGGCCTAGGGATACCCCCACGTGTGGTCCCCAAATTTCTGAGGGCCCCTCAGAGTTCGTGCCTGAGGAGCCCCCTAGAAAGAAATTGTGCAAGAGGAAGCACATAGACTCCCAGGATGAATCCCTCATCTCTGATACTGACCTCGAGGAATTGGAGGGGTCCCCCAAGTCATCCTCTGATGTTTCCTTCTCCGACATCCTGGAGATCCTGAAACAAAGAGGTGACTGGCAGTCCAAAGCCCCTTCCGAGGAGGAGTCAGTATTCCTTAAGGCTTTTGGTGCTCAGCCCTCCACCTCCTGGGTGTCTCCACCCTTCGACTAGCTCCTTGATCTGATATGTCGAAGAGTGTGGGAAAACCCTGATGCTGTGGAGCCCATGCCCAGGTGTCCCAACAAGTTTCTTTTCGCCCCCCCAGGGCAAAGAGTTTCTGTCTAAAGGAGTCCCTGTAGATGGCATGGTGGTGGCGGCAGCCACTCAGAAGGAAGTAGCAGAGTCTTCTTCATCCGTCCATCCTGCTAACAAGGAGTCTAGGACCATGGACAGGTACAGGAAGCGTACCCTCGTCAGCAACCTTTACCTTACGGTCGCTGAATTACCTGTCTCACTTCACTCTGCTCCAGAGAGATCTCAAGGAGTTAGGAGTTACTCTTGCGGGTAACGTTCCTGAGGCAATGGCCCAGACAGTTAACGCCCAGGTCTCTACCCTGAATTCCATTGTCAACTCATCCATGCAGCTCATTTCGTATGCAGCCGAGAGAGCTAGTAGGGCAGCAAGCTCAGGAGTCGTCCTTAGAAGGCAAGCCTGGCTGCGCCTGTGTCACTCTGCGGAGGCCTTCAAGTCTTCCTTCACTGACGCCCCCTTTGATGGTTCTTCTTTGTTCGGGACCAAAGTGAAAGACACCCTCACCAGGTGCGAGCAAGAGTGAAAGACCCTGTCTGCTGTAGGGGTCCGTTTTTCCCTTCCTTCTAGGCTTTATCCCAAGGCCCAGCAGTGGGGGGGGATGTGGTTCAAGAAATCAGAGGTTTTTTCCTGCCGCACAGGGTGAACCCCCCTCCAGAGGCAGAGGAGGGGGAGGTTATGCAGGGAGACACTACCCCAGGGGCAGAGGAGGCCCCCGCAATTCGGGAGACCGTGATTCCTTTAGTGGCTCTCCCTAATCTCCTTCCTGAGGGAGTGGAGTGCCTGGCTGTGCTTATCCGGAGCCAGTCGGGGGTCGAATTTCTTTATATCCGGAAGCCTGGGAAAGCATCACCTAGGACCAATGGGTATTACGGATAATTTCCGGAGGTTACCTCATTCCTTTTACATCAGACCCCCCTTCAATCAGAAAAATCCCAGACGTTCCACCCAGTCAAAGGGATCAAGCAGCCTCAGAGGTTTCAAAGCTGCTAGGAAAAGGGGCCATCCAGCATGTCCCCTCAGACCAAATCGGATTAGGGACTTACTCAAGATTCTTTTTGGTGCCGAAAAGTACAGGGGACCTGAGGACCCATATTAGATCTCAGCCAACTGGACAATTATGTACAAGTTCCGTATGGTCACGCTACAATCGATTCTCCCATTGTTGGGAGAGGAGGTATGGATGTGCTCCATCAACCTCAAGGATGCTTACTACCATGTGAAAATGGACAGGGCATCCAGGAGTCACCTATGCTTCCGGCTGGGAGCCAGTCATTTCCAGTTTCGAGCCCTGCCCTTTGGTCTCACCACTGTCCCCAGGGTGTTCAAGTGTATGGCTGTAGTGATGGCTCACTTGATTTCAGGGATTCCAAGTGTTTCCGTATCTGGACGACTGGCTCCTTACCGCCCCCACCAGGCATCAACTAGTTCAAACCAGGGACGCTACCATCATTTTGTCACCAGTTGGGTATAACAATAAATTGGGAAAAATCTCCTTTATTGCCCTCGCAGCGTGTCACCTTTATAGGAGCAGAAATAGACACCATTCGAATGTGAGCATTTTTACCGCAGAAGAGAATCAGTCTTACAACAACAGATACGCATGCTGATGCCCCTGAGGAAAGCGAAGGCAAGATGGGTTCTCCAGCTCCTAGGGACCATGACAGCAACAATCATGTTGGTCCCTCTAGAGAGATTGCACATGAGAATTCTCCAATGGCTCCTCTTTGTTCAATGGTCTCTCCAAAGATTTCCACTTTCTCGCCCCATTTTGCTCATGGACAGATGCAAGCAGGACCTCGGTTGTTGGCTTTGCACCAGCAATTTGGACGGGGGAAGGCCCTGTATTCCATCCATCCCGGTGGCCATGGTGACCACGGACGCCTCCCAGATAGGGTGGGGGGGGCATTATCTTGGCAGGACAGTCCAAGGCACATGGCAAGAGCACGAGATACATCTGCATATAAACGTCTTCGAGATGAGAGCAGTGCTACTTGCATTGCAGGCACTTCAGAGTGTTCTACCTCTAGGAACGATTGCGATACACTCGGACAACATGTCAAGTAGTGTGGTATCTAAACAAGCAAGGGGGAACCAGGTCTTACCCTCTGTGCAGAGAGGCCATGCGAGTGTGGCAATGGGCAGCAACTTCCCAACGGTTTCTGGTGGCAACGCACATTCTGGGGAAGTCCAATGTGATTGCGGACAGGCTAAGCAGAGCTATTCTGATGCCTTACGAGTGGTCCCTGAATCGCTTGGTTGCAGAGCGAATCTTCAGCAGATGGGGTCAGCCTTGCTGCGACCTTTTTGCCAGCCCCCTCAATGCAAAATGCAACAGCTACTTCACACTGATCCCCCCCACAGGGGGATTCACCCAGGGACGCTCTGGTTCACGATTGGCCCTTTGGTCTGCTTTATGCTTTCCCTCCGTTTCCTTTGCTGTCAAAGGTGATTCAGAAAGCGCAATCCCTGGGAAGCAGAATGATTCTGATTGCCCCACACTGGCCTAGCCAAGTCTGGTTTCCCTTTCTTTTGCAATACATTGTGGACACTCCTTGGATTCTGGACCCTCAACCAGATTTACTGACACACGTCGGGACAGTTCCACCCCTCCCTGATGACCCTCCTGTTGACAGCCTGGCTACTCCACTTCCATCGTTAGACTTCATAAATTCTCACCAAAATTGGTTCATATATTATAGTCCTCTCATAAGCCATCTACTAGAAAGATTTATTCTAGTAAATGGAATAGGTTTTCTATCTGGGCACATACTCGTGGCATTGATTCTTACACAGCTCCAATCGCTTCAGTCTTGGAGTTTTTGTTTATGCTTTTCCATCAGGGTTCCGCATCAGCTACCATCAAAGTTCAGTTGGCAGCGATCTCTAATTTTCATGTTGCTAATGAGCCTAGCCTCATGGCTAATAGACTATGCAAGGCTTTCCTGAGGGGTACTCTGTTGCTTTGTCCCCTGGTCTCCGAACCATTCATGCCCTGGGATCTCAATTTTGTTCTACAAGCCCTTACTTTACCACCTTTCGAGCATGCAGCTACATGCGAATTGAAATTCTTGACCTGGAAGACAGCCTTCTTAACAGCAATCACTTCAGCAAGGCGAGTTTCAGAAATTCAGGCCCTCTCCATCAAACCTCCATACTTAATCTTCCATAAGGACAGGGTCACTCTTAGACCAAACCCTTCATTCCTTCCTAAAGTGGCTTCCATGTCTAATCCTTAATCAATCCATTGAGTTGCCTGTATTCTTTCCTCACTTTTCGAACAAGGCAGAATTTAGATTTCATCAGTTGGATGTACACAGACAATTATGCTTCTGTCTGCACTGAACAAAAGATATCCGGAAGTCTGATCAACTTTTTGTTTCCTTTTTGGAAAATAGAATGGGGTCCCCAGTCTCCAAGGTCACCCTATCTAGATGGATATCTAGTTGTATCTCTTTCGTCTACCAGGCAGGAGGTAAAGATCTGCCATTTCCGGTCAAGGCTCACTCTACTCGGGCTGTTTCTACATCTACAGCCCATCAGGCCAGATTGTCCATGGATGATATATGTGCTGCAGCTACTTGGGCTTCTCCTCACACATTTGTTTCTCATTACAAATTGGACCTGGTTTCTAGGGGCAGGTCGTCCTTTGGCTCCATAGTTCTCAGGAGTATTTTCCTTTGAGCCACCCAGGATGCAGCTGCTAGGGACACTGTCCCATGGGTAAGAATGTAGGCGAGATAGGACTACATAACATCAAGAAGTTATGTACTCACCATAACGTTCAATGTATGCAGTCCATCTCGCCTCACATTCTTACTTACCCACCTTCCCCCTTCCTGGAGGATTTGGAGGTTAGGTTGTTCATCTGCAGGGTTCCCTTACTTGGCTTATTCTTTTACCTGGATGTGGTGTGTGCATTGGGTACAAATGAGTTTCGCAGCAAACTAGATCTGGGGATATGGAGCAATGCACCATGGGATACCTGCTTAGTCCAGCCAATGAAAGACTTCGAGCTAGAAAAGTCGGCCGAGTCGGAGCCGATATTCTGCTCCGAACCCACGGGTAAGAATGTGAGGCGAGATGGACTACATACATCGAACGTTATGGTGAGTACATAACTTCTTGTTACGTCGTAGTATCCCACACTCGTACGTGCATGCTTATGTTGACAGTTCGTTTCGATTAATCCCTCGGTCACACATTAGGCACATACAGAAATAGAAATCATGCCACTTACCTCTGTATTGAAAGAGACGGAAATAAAATGCAGGAAAATATCCTTTTAAAACACCATGTGATCGTCTGCAGAGAAAAATGCTCTTTTTTTTTTTTTTTTTTTTGCTCAGACAGGACAATGGTGGAGATACTGCAAGAAAAAACAGAATATTGTCATGGGCCCAAAGCAGCAAATTCACCAGCCCTGAGTGACCGCAGCACTGCCAGATCAGATCCGAGTCACGGCACCAATTTGTTGAATAAGGACAATAGACTTCCTCTCGTTTAGTAGCTTTATTACAAATGTGTAGGAGCCTCTGAAAAAAAATATCAGGGCGACTCCCAGAGCAAACAAAAACTGTAGCTTATATAGACAATGAAATACTGACTCATTAGAAAAGTAATACCGAACAAATAGGCACACTGGAAGCATAGTTAACCAATAAGGACATTTCCTGTAGTTCTAAAGTTACATGATGTCACTACATCTCTAGGCAGAAAAGAAAATCTGATGCATTTCCATATATAGACATGTTTACTACCTTTAGACCGTCCCTTTTCTTAGTAATTTTCTACTATGTGCAGACTGTCACGTCTCTGTATACAGTGCATTTCAGATTCATGCATTTTGTCACATACTCAAACTTCCCTATGGCACTTACATTTTCTTTTATTTTTTACAGATCTATGCTGGTGGCTTCAATCCATGAAGGCAACTCTGGGCAGGCCAATCACTCTCCTTCAACCAGTAGCCACAGTGACCACGGATGCTTCCCAGATGGGGGGGGGCATTATCTGGGAAAGACTGTCCAAGGAGCTTGGCAGGAACACAAATGTCACTTGCACATCATTGTCCTATAGAAGAGAGCGGTGCTTCTGGCGTTGCAGGCATTCCAGAGCTCTCTTCCAGCAGGGACAGTTGCAGTACAGACAGACAATATGTCAGTAGTGTGGTATATCAACAAGACGGAACCAGATCCCTGCTCCCTGTGTCGAGAGGCTCAAAGAGTATGGCAATGGGCAGTCTCTTCTCAACGTTTTCTGACTGCAGTGCATATTTCGGGGAAATCCAACGTGATAGCAGACAAATTGAGCAGAGCAATTCTAATGCCTCATGAGTGGTCCCTAAAACAGGAAATTGTGAACCAGATTTTTCACAAGTGGGGCCAGCCTTGCTGCGACCTGTTTGCCACGTCCATGAACATCAAATGCAGCAACTACCTTGCCCTAATCCCTCCTCCAGGGGAGTCATCTAGGGATGCACTCGTTCACAATTGGCCCCGGGACTCCTTTATGCCTTTCCCTCATTTCCACTAATCCCCAAATTCTACAGAAAGCTGTATCATTGAGTTGCAGGTTAACACTCCTTGCTCCATACTGTCCTCGTTAAATCTGGTTTTCTTTCCTATTGGCCTCATCTCTGGGAAGAGCCATGGATTCTGGACCTGGTACGAGATGATATGACTCATCAGTCAGGAACGTGCCATCCCTCTATTCAAACCCTCAAACTGACAGCTTGGCTGCTCCACTTCCAATCTTAGCCAGGCTTTCAGACATATCTCCTGCAGTGAGACTCATTTAATTTCATCTCATAAGGCAACAACTGGAAAGGTTTATACTAGCAAATGGAAAAGGTTTTCTTGTTGGGCTTCTAAGAATCACATATACCCCTTTACAGCCCCCATAAGTACAATTTTTGATTTCTTAGCAGAAATTATTAATGAAGGCACAGCAGCAGCAGCTACCAAGTTCAATTAGCCGCCATATCTAACTACCACATAGGGGACATGGGATCAAAAATAATGTCTCACAGATTATGCAAAGCTTTCCTGAGAGGTACTTTTTTACTAAGGCCTCCAATAAGGGAACCACCACTTCCTTAGGACCTTAATTTGGTACTGTCTACTCTGATTTTCCCACCATACGAACCATCTTCTTGCCAACTAAAATTTCTAACCTGGAAAACAGCCGTTTTGGTTGCCATTAGTTCAGCTAAGAGGGTTTCAGAACTTCAAGCTCTGTCCATACGCCCTCCCTGTTTAGTTTTTAACAAAGACAGAGTCACTCTCAGAACGAATCAGATGATGTATGGCGTTTGTAATGATTAATGGTGTGGAGGTCGGATGCTGATTATCTACATGAGTTTGTAGATTACTTAAATAAAAATAAATGGGGAATTGTATTTACGGTCAGTTATGACCCAAACAACATTATCTTTTTGGATGTTATAGTTGTGAGAAATCTGGACAACACACTTTCCACTAGAGTACACCGTAAATTTCCCCAATATAATTCTCTCCTCCTCGCAACCAGCTATCATCCTCCATGTTTGCAATAATAGTCCTAAGTCCCAATTTATACAAGGGAAACGCATCTGCTCTGATAAATTCATATGAACACTATAAACAAGATCTTATTTCTAGATTTAAAGACAGGGGCTATCAAGCTGGTTACATATACCGGGCTTCTAACACAGTTGACCACTTGGCCAGGGCTGATCTCCTTCAGTACAAAGCCAAAACTGATCATGATAATTCCACCATTAGATTTGTAACCACATATGGCAGGAATACCAATTCACTCATGTTAAGTGTTCGACGTCACTGGAATGTGTTGCTGGCTGACCATACATTGTCTGACATTTTACCTGCCACATGTTCTTTTTCTTTTAGAAAAGGCAAGAATCTGGGATCTTATTTTAATCATTACAAATGCCATACATCATCTGATACGTCCATAACACAAACTACCTTAATGGGGGATCGGTTGATTGGATGTTTTCCCTGTGGCCACTGTTCCTATTGTTCCAAAATTACCAAATCCAAAACTTTTAGCAGTAGCAACACTGGTCGTGTTTTTGACATTACTTTTTTTGCCAACTGCCAGTCAGACTGGGTAATTTATTTAGCTACATGCCATTGTTTGACATTCTGTGTAGGGCAAACTTCACGACCTCTGAAGTTCCGGATGGGGGAACATTTCTGTGATATAAGACACAAGAGGAACACGAATGCCCTATATAAACATACATTAATACATCCATCTGCCTCTTTTAACTTCATTATTATTGACAGAATTACAGCACACAGATCCAATAAGGTTGGCTGGCATATTTTGAACCAGAAGGAGAAAAAGTGGATTATTAAATTAGGGGGATTGTTTCACCCAGGATTGAATGAGCATCTCTAATTGGATCATGTGATTTGGATTAAGATATATATTGGAATGTTTGATGCTAACACTTTTACACTGAGGAAGGCTTAGAAGTTTTTTTGCAGAAACCGGTCTGTGTTACATGGTTATGGAGTTTTTACTATCAGCCTAATAAAGGATACTGATGCTACAGCTGCTGGTCTCTCTTTTGTTTTACAATTTGCCTTGGTTTGAGTCCTTGCAGCCGCCATACTTGCAGAGTCCTTTTGTTTTTGTTACTGACAGTATTATCCACACATATAATTCCCAACATAAACAACTGCCAGGAAAGATTAGAGGCCACTCAACAAGAGCTATGTCAACTTCGACCACCTTTCAGACCAGATTACCTATGGACTCGATCTGTGCTGCAGCCACATGGGTCAAACCTCATACCTTTGTCACTCATTACAAAATAGACGTGGCCTCCCAGAACAGGGCTTCTTTTGGTTCCACTGCTCTGAAGAGATTATTCCCTTGAGCCACCCAAGAAAGAAGGTGCTGGGGACGCTGTCCCAACCAGCAAGAATGAAGGCAAGATAGGACAACATAACATTAAGAAGTTATGCACTCACCATAACTTTCCATGTTTGTTGTCCATAATCTCGCTTTCATTCTTGAGTCCCACCCTCCTTCCACCAACCTTCGTTCCTGGAGGATCGAGAAGAAATTTTTATTGGTTGCGAATAGTGTTCTCTGCTTCCCTTCTTCCATCTTGAGACATAGGCTAATAACTTTTACCATTGGGATTTTTGTATATGATTTCAAATGTGTTACTGTTTTGCAAATAAGACCTGGGTTATCTTCCCTAAGCATGATGGGATAGGGTATAGCCTCGAGCTAGTGGAAGCTCTCTAGCTTTAGTAATAGGCCGAGTCGGAACTGATGCTCTGTTTTGGACCCAACCAGCAAGAAAATGAAGGTGAGATTATGGATAACAAACATGGAGCATTATGGTGAGTACATATGTTTGCATATTCAGACTTTGATTTTTCCTACCCGAAAACTTTGGAATGCTGGTTCTGATAATTGATGTTTCAGATAATCGACTCTCTACTGTAGTGCATACATTGTGATTTCATACCTTGTTAATCTAATCAGGTGGACTTCATAAGTGGACGGTACACAGTTGAAATCTTATTTAGGGAATTATTTCTGCAGCAAGTTTAGTATAACAGAAAAAAAAACTCTCCCAAAGCAGGTTTGCTGCCTATTTGTTGAACCAGAAAATAAGTACTATTTGTATGATAGGCCTAGGATACATGCCATGTCTTTGATTTAGTAGAATTTCCAAATCTGTACATGAGGTAACTATAGCTTTTATAAGCTTGAAGGCATGTTGTGCAGTTTGTGTGTTGGGGGTGAATGTGTGCACCACTCAGATCATACCACTTAATACCAGCGTATGGATTGGTGGGAAAATTAAGTTAATACTACTTTTTACTATCAGTTGGTTTGCCCTTTGTAAATATGTGGTAATTCCAATGATAGGAGTGGTACTTTTCTAGAATCTTGGTGTTAAGTTCCCTATTATATCAGCAGGCATTAAACTGATGAGTGGAGTCCTGAAGAACATTGTGTATGTCCATTTGTGAGGCACAACAGTAGCCAGCAAAAGTTCATGCAAAAAGTGTAAAAAAGGCCTCCACATGTAATTTTGTCAGCAGATTTAAAACTCGAACAACCTCGCCTGTTTTATTACTTGATAATGAGCATCTCAGTAGTGTATGCGCCAAACCGATGATATATAGAATTTTTTCAGGGGTGCAGTCTATAAGCTTCCAGTTTCAAATGTATAAAATTGCCAACAATAATATATAATAAACAACATGCCTTTATACCTATACATGTATTTTTGTGTGTTGGGAGGATGTCTAACTCTCTTCAGTTGGCACAGAGGGTTAAGGATGTGAGCTGCAGTTCCTGTGGTACAGGGTTTGATTCCCTCATTTGACTTGTAGATCAACTTGAGTAAGCCAGTTAACCAGACATTGCTCCTGGGTAACCCCCTGAAAAGGGACTGTGTGTCCAGTGGACCTACCTGGTTAACAAATGGGTATTATTATTAGTAGTAGTATTATAATTATGAGATTAAGCTGGGATACTTAATATTTGCTTATTTTATGCTCTGTATGAAGCCTGTAGTAAACTGATGAGTCTTCAGAAAGAATTATCGGCACTTAGACAACGGCAATGGACTAAATAAATATAGATCACCCTGTTGGAGACAGATTGCTTTCAACAGGGTGTTAGTGCATAGGTAACGCCTAGCAAAAAACAAGGCTGCCCCTTCACTGCAGCATATTAAGCTGTCGTGAAGCAGGGACTGAAAGAAAGCTAACAGCCATCATATTTTTGCACTTGCTAAACATGGCTCTGCTGTTTAGCTATTGTAAACTTATTTAAACAAAAAAGTAAAAAGACATTCAACTAGCAAAAATAACTGCAGTAGCAGTTAGAAGGGCTTGCAGTCTCACTTACCACGCACTAAGTATAGTTTAAAAAAGCCACTATTAGTGAGGTTGAAAAATAAATAAAAAAAAAAAATGCAATTGCAAAAGTGTGTGTGAGAGAGAGGAAGGCAGAGCAGGAGAGTGCATACCACACAATGTCTTTGCTCATAAATTCATATTTGAAGAGGCTTTTTGTGAACATGCATTATTTGAGCAATAAGAAGAATGAAACTATAATGTCCAGCTTTGACTAACGGTAATCCCCATTGATATAGCAGAAAATAAAGAAGGCAAAACAGTGATGTTGGGGAAGGGGGGGGGTTGCAGTTCTTGGCGCTATGTGATTTTTTTTCTTCATTCATTTGATCACAGTGACAGGTATATGCAGTCAAGGAGCTGTGTTTCTGTCTATATGTATCTGAATTTTCCTGTCTTTATCTGTGAGTGAGTATCTGATTTTGTGTGTGTGTGTTGACATTAAATCCTTATGTTTTGGATATAAAATACTTCCTCCAACAACAATTACATGTGCTACAGCAACTCTGAACCATTAGATGGAAGAGTTAGAACTATTTTACATCAAAAATGTTCAAAAATCTGTATAGTAATAAAAAAACAAAAAAAAAACAAATATGAAACAATTTTACAGATAATCAATTGTCTAAGCACAGTAAACCCCTCAAGGATGAGTGTTATTGGGGAAATAAATCCCTTCCAAGAGCTCTGGGCCTCATAACATCCTGTGTGATCACTGTTTCTTTGGCAACACTAACCCTGTCAGGCAGTATTGCTTAAGCCTAGTGTCAGAGTATGAAATAGCAAAATAGTCAGCAACCTACTAAGGCAGCAAGATCTCACAGTATGCCAATTACTACAGTGCTAAAATGTTCATTACAAAATCATAAAAATAATTGAGAATGCTTGAGTTTTGAGACATGAAACAAAGTCACACGCGGAGAGGCATTAACCCTAGATTGCAGCCATGCTGCCTTTGCCAGATATTTGCTGCAGCTGCATCCATTGTACTGTTTGTTGGCATCATTAAAAGGAGAGCTGCTAAAACATAGAAAAGTGTATATTGAAGTACGTGGAGTGCCTATATAATACTTAGTAAATGACTAATTATCCTTTCTTTAACAGCCTTGTTATAACAAAGTTCATACATAAATAAACTCACTTTAACAAACTTGTACTGTTAGTATGAGCAAGAAGCAAGTTATGTGTTAATTTTGTTACCTGAAGAATTCATCTCTTACATGTATACCACTGAAATCATTCCACATAATACCTTGGTCTGGCCTGGTAGAAAATGAAAAGTGAGTACCACTTTCTATCATCTGCTAGTTTGTCCATTATAAACAGGTGATAATACCCATGATGACGGTCTTTTTTTTATAATGTTAATGGTAAATTTCTTTGCCTAAACTGGTTAAATTGCTGACAGAGCAGATGACAGACTGATTTACTATCAGGAAAACCTTGTGAATGTCCACTTGTTAGGCATTTAAGAGCAGACTCCAATTATCCCCAGTGGACCTACACTGTGGTGATATCATGCTGTAGTTAGGAAGACATTTTTTTTCCGTTTACTGTATTAACCTAACAGTTTTCCTCTCAGATATAGTGTGGACACCAGTAAAGCAGAGGTACTCAGTACTGGCCCTGTTACACTTGTATGTTTCTATGCATGTATCATCTTCCATCTAGAGTGTTTTGTTCTACTTGATGTGTCCCAGGTGCATGCTGTGACCCTTCATACTTTTGCAGCAAGCCCTGGGCTCTGCTAATCCACATCTCATCAGCAACAGCTGCCATTCCTACCTCTGCCCAGCTCCTTTAATAGCTGTGATATTACCCAAACCTGAATCATCTAGTTTGCATTATGGATTTATCTCTGTATGCCACAGGATGGCTGCGAAGAATATTTTTAATTTTTAGAAGCTTTGTGCTGCTAAAAGACATGGTCATTACAGTGCCTGTAAAATAAGTCTAGGAGCACAATACCTGTTACAGTTTATTGAAAATAGTGAAATTATGACAGATTCTTAAATTATGCAGTAATGTTGAGCTATATGGTAGATTACCCTAGCTTACTACTTGTGAGAGGTGGAAGGGGAAGGTCTAGGAACCTGTGAATGGTCCCAGCAAAGCCTGATCTAAACCTAGAGAAGGAATCCATCTTGTAATGCCTTGTAAATTTGTATATAGAGGAAGACGCTGCTGCTTCTAGAATACTTCTAAAATCCAACCCTTTCCAAAAAACTGTAGATGAAGCCAAGGCCCTGTTAGAGTGGGCCTTGACCCTGCCTGGAATTGTTTTGTTGTGGTTAGTATAACAAAGGCAATAGCCTGAGAAAACCGTTTGGAAATGGTCTGTTTTGACACAGGTTGTCCCTTCTTATCTTCACAAGAAATGAGCAACTTATCTTAAATCTGTGGACTTTGACATCCAAGGTAAAGAGTATCCTTTCCCCTTCATTTTAGGTTCAAGAAAGAAAATGGGGAGATATATGGTTTGGCTTAAAGTAAAGTCGTATACCACTTTAGATATAAAAAGGATTAGTTTTCAAAGAAACCCTGTCTTTGTGGAAAATGACAGAGTTGGCTTGCTATTAAAGCTTGCAACTTGAACACTGTTCTTGCAGAGGTCAGAGCAATCAGTGAAGTGGTTTTCCCATATTAAGAACCTCAAGTTAGCCAGATTAGCTGGTTCAAATGGAGCAAGTGTTAACTTCTCTAACCCAAAATTAAGATCCAAAGGAGGGGCCTCCAGTTTTCTAGAAGGTCTCTTATGCAAAGCTCCTTTCAAAAACATTTTGACATGAGACTGCATTGAAAGAGGAGGATCCATGGGTAGACTTACTGAAATGGCCGATAAATGAACCTCGATGGAGGAGTAAGAAAAGCCATAGGATAGCCACTCACACAAATATTGTAAAACCAGAGAACAACTAGCCTTGAATGGGTGCTGGCTATGTTGTTGGCACCAACTAGAAAACCCTTTCCATTTGCTAATATATAATTTTCTAGTGGTCTTCTTGTCTGGAGCCGTGGAGCAGAATCTTGCCAGCTGATTGTTCAGAGATGAGGCAAATAGGGCTCACACAGATCAAATACTGGAAAATTTCCTGATCTAGTTTACATTCTTGAGGGTCTGCCCTTGTCCTTCTCAGCTTGTTTGCCACACAGTTTTGCTCTGAGACAGTGCAGGATGGTCTGTACAGTGAGATTGTGCTGTGAAGATATATCCCAAGATAGCATGGCTAGTCTGCATAGGGAGTATGACCTGGTTCCTCCTTGCTTGTTGATATACAACATGACTAGTATTGTCTGTAACAACTTGGAGGTCTAGGGAACCAAAGATGATTCAGAGAGTTGAGTGTCTCTATCAGGACAAGCATTTTTTATATGCTTGCATCTGTTCTTGGAGTCTTGCAGACCTTGCATTTTTATCCCTCTTGAAACTGCTCCCCAAGCAGAGTCTGAGGCATGTGTGATGGTTGGCTGCTTTGTAGCAGGGAGGGAGAAGCTGCAGCCTGTGTTTAGGGAAATTTGTTGTCCCCACTGTCTGATTTCCCTTTCAAAAAATCCCTAGCACTGGGATTTGGAAAGGCAAAGGATGTTGGTGCTGTGACCAA
Organism: Protopterus annectens; assembly: GCF_019279795.1. NCBI lineage: Eukaryota > Metazoa > Chordata > Ceratodontiformes > Protopteridae > Protopterus > Protopterus annectens. The sequence continues at coordinate 1,379,477,184 of NC_056739.1, forward strand.
AGAGACTTCAGATAGTGTTACAGCTTTCTCATGTGGAGTCTTATCAGACGATCATAGACGCCATGAGACCCCAATCCAAGGGAGCCCACAGGATTTTTTGCAGGGGGGTGCAAACCCAAGCCCTGCCCATGCAGCCCCCTCCTCTGCTGCCCTGCCCACTCAGCCCCCCCCTCCCCCGCAGGCATTCCAGTGTTCCATTACTTGGCCATTTCTCCCCATTTGTCATAGACACTGTTCAAATCTCTGTGTGCTTACTGTTTTATGCTTTACTTCTACAATGATTTCAGATGTTTGGATTTCATTTACAACTTTTATTTCAAATTTTATAGCACAAACACTGATAGACATTTACTAAACCTAAACAAAGCAATAGTCTTACAATGAAAAGAGACTTAGCATTAAAACTTCTCTACCTTTGAAACCCACATTCACTGAAACAGCATTGAAACTCGCATTCAAAGAAAATGCATCTGGCCAGTGGCAGGGTAAGTTTACCTTTAGGCTGTTTTCAAATCATAGGATCCTTGCACACATTTTTAGAACCATGGAAAAGTTGATTCACCTTCCTGACTGTATTAATTATACTATATATGTGCAAAAGTTTTGCAGCTATGAGTAAGTAGAAATGGCTAAAATGGGAAATAAAACCTGCGACAGAGTGGCTTCAAAAATTGTATTGGTTATGTACTAGGCATTTTTTATGTTACAGAAAGCTGACAAAATATGAAGCAGAATGAGTATAAACACATGAAAAAAGTATAACAAAACAATGTAAACCCTGGGACAAACACTGTCACATAGAAAATTACCAGTAATAAGTGAAAAGAAGACATGGGCTGTAATGATCAATAGGAAACAATGGAATGAGAATTTTTGTTTTTTTAAGAGAATAAAAGGCTTTTGGAAGAATAGAGAAAAAGTTGCAAGTGTCAAGAATGAGCAATATAAATGAGGCAATGAAAATGTATGTGAAATGCAATGAAAATGAATATCTGTCTCCTTTTTTTGTATCCATTATATAATCCATGTACGGCAAATTTCATTTCTTTTTTTATTTCAAAAAATGTGCTTCCTCTTTAGTCTTCTCCTGTGTAGCACCTTAACTTAGACTGCACTTTCATTGCAATGTGACTCTGCTGAGTTATGTATGGTTTATGTGGAAAGGGACACATGAAGCAGTAAGAAGTGGGAAAATAATGAATTATTAAAAGAGATTTTTGACATCTGTGGATGGATGGAAAAAGAACAAATAAATACAATTAATTTCAAAATGTTGTCTTGGTCTCATAATTTTATTATGCCTTTCCTTCCCTATCTTTTTTTTTCTTTGTGAGAAAAATGCTGATGCTATGTTTGGAAGGTCTGAAGTTTCACTGTTTCTGCTATTTTTTTTTTCTTTTTTTTTTTTTTTTTTGAGGCTATATGTGTGAATTAAAAATGAATGGAAGAGATATATTGATCATCGTGTTTCACTGTTGCAGCCATTACACTTGGGTTATCCTGCTGGCAGGCTACCCGCAGTCGGCCCGAGTTCCAAAGTCTAGGTCAGGCGTCGGTTGCTGTCAACTCTTCCCTGACGTCAGTGCGCCAGGGGTATAAAAGATGCAACCGACGCCATTTTCTTCAGTCTTCCTTGCCGCGCGGTGCCCGAAGCAAAAGCAGTTCGCAAGTGCCGGTTAGCCGACTCCTGAGATTTTCGAAATACAGTTTCAGAACTGAAGTCTTCAATAAAGCTAAGTACCCTGTTGGGGAAACTTTTTCTTGCTCCAGACCGATGTCAGTAAAAGTTAACAATTGTATTTCTTGTGGGAAGCAAATATCTCATAAGGACTTTCACTCTTACTGTATTCCTTGCCTAGGCCCTGACCACGACGTTACTAGTTGTCTGTTTTGTGCTAGATTCAACAAACGCACTATTAAACGTCGGTTTGATTTTGCTTTACATTACTTTGGCCGAAGGTTTAACTATATAATGCCGTCGGAACAACTGACGACCGGAATTCATAAAAAACGCAAAGACTAGGAAAAGGACAGGCATCCGAGGTCCAAAACTGACGAAGCCTCTTCTAGGCCAGTTGCCGGTTCTCAGTGAGGTGCATTCACAGCCCCTGATGCCTGCTACCTCAGAGCCACAGGCCGTATCCGACTCCCACGTGGAGACAACTAGGCCTCTGGATACTCGAGGTATTGGGCCTACGGAAACTATTCCCTCAGATGGGTCCGAAGCCGCTGAGCAGGCATCTGCCTCTCAGGGTGTTTTCAGACTTTCACAGCTTACTATCAAGTCCTCTGCAACAGCCAAGGTACAGTCAAAGACACCATTAAAGACAAGGAAACAAGTACAGCATTCTCCTGGACAGTCATCCATGCCAAAGAAACAGATGCGTAAAATGGCCGGACTTGATTACTTTGATCAGGGGTTCCCATCCCCTTCCTGATAAAAGGCCTAGGCAAGACACTGACTATGATTCTTCTGACCAGGTTTCTATTTCCTCTGATTCCTCTTCAGATCAGGGCTATCCTGTCACTCCCTATGAGGACTCTGATGCTGAAGAATCTATACCTTCAGCCTCTGCACCTGAGGATTATTCTTTTGGGGAAACTCTGCACACCCTGAGGGAGCATTTCCACTGGGAGAGCCAGGATTATTCAGAATCCAAGAAAAGGCTCAGAGATTTTCTTTTACTGCCTCAGCACAGGCCCCTGGCTATCCCCCTGTGCTTGATATTGTTGATGATGTTTTCTCTGAATCCAGTCTGTCTCCTGATTCTTTACCCCCTGCACCAGTCAAGCCAGACCGGTATTACAGGTTCCCAGACTCTCATAAATTTCTTTGTAAAAACCCTGCTGCTGACCCAGAAACAATTTCTCAGGGTCCCAAAGGGGTTAAGGCTTCCACTGCAAAAAACCCTGTCCCCTCTGATAGGGTTTCTAGAGCTCTGGATAGATGGGGGAAAAAGTTTATACTTCTGCTACTTTAGCTGTAAGGGCTTTAAACTGCCAGTTTCACATGCTTAAATATCAACAGTACCTCGTGTCTTTGTTAAAACAGAAAATGCTTACAAACTCAAAGTCTTGACAATAAGGAAATGCAGGAATTATTGCATGCAGCTGAACAAGTGGGAAAGCATACTCTGCAATGTGGTTTTGATTCATTAGAGGCTTCTTGCAGAGCCGCAGTTACAGGCTCTGTCATTCGAAGACCTGCTTGGTTGAAAGAACAAAGTTTACCTGAACATGTTAAAGTAAAATTATTGGATGCTCCACTACAGCATGATACTTTGTTTGGTGTTAAGGCAGAAGAGGTGTTAAAGAAAATGGAGGATAAAGCAAAATCTATGCAGACAGTAAAGGATTTCTTACAGGTTCAACCACCTAGGTTTAATAGAAACTGGCCTTCAAAAAATTGGTCTTTTCAGGTGTCGGGCCACAAAGAGGCAGATACAAACGCCCAAAAGGTAGATCTCAGCCCCAAGGCTCCTACAGACCTAAACAATGGGGTGCTTTTGCCCCCAAAGGAGGAGAAGACAAATCACAACCTTATAGGAAACAGTCCCAATGACTTCCCTCTACAAAGGCCGAACACTTACCTTTTGGCAGCACCCCTAGGGGGAAAACTAGCACTTTTCGCACAAAATTGGCACATAATCACCCTGGACAAATGAGTACTGAATATAGTTTCTCAGGGTTACAGGTTCCACTTTCACACCCTTCCAAAATCAAAAGGTATGCCGGACCTGCCACAAAACCAATGGGCAGAGGCACAAAAGGAAATTGCTGCTCTCATTGACATGGGAGCTATTCAAAGAGTACCACAGCAAGAACAGGGACAAGGATTTTACTCAAGACTTTTCCTGGTACCCAGAAAGGACAAAGCCTGGGGACCAATACTGGACTTGTCAATCCTAAATACTTTCCTGGATGTTCCAAAATTCAAAATGTTAACACTGCAGCAACTTCTACCCATGCTGGGCAAGAAGGCTTGGCTCGTTACTTTGGACCTCAAGGAGGCACACCTGCAATTCCCAATCAGACAATCTTGCAGAAGATACCTCAGATTTATAGCTGGCTCAATGCATTACCAATTCTCTGCACTGCCCTTTGGCTTATCTACTGCGCCCAGGGTCTTCACAAAATGCCTGGCACCAGTAATTGCATTTTGCAGACAGAGTAATTCAAATATATCCCTACTTGGATGACTGCCTTATTCAAGCAGAGAGCAAGGACATTCTACTAAAACATCTGGAGTCTGTAAAAAGATTATTAATTTGCCTAGGGTACACAGTAAGCGAAAATAAATCAAAACTAGTGCCCTCTCGAGATAATATTCCTGGGTGCAAGCTTAAATACAACTGCCCAGATGGCTTATCTCACGACAGACAAACAAAGGCAACTGACTCATTACTTTCAAATGATGGCAACAAAGACGCAGCTTCCTGCAAGAAAAATTCTGCAGGCCCTCAGCTTCATGGCATCCTGCATTCTACTAATTATATATGCAAGACTGCATATGAGGAAACTACAATGGTATCTAAAAAGTGTTTGGACTCAACATTGCCACAGCCTGGAAACAATAGTAACTATAATTCCCTGTCTACAACAGGAGTTTCGATGGTGGTCCCGGGCCTGTCACCACAATAAGGGACAGCCTTTCACCTTACCCACAGCCAGGCAGACAGTAACAACGGATGCATCGGATTATGCCTGGGGGCACACATGGCAGGAAAATGTATTCAGGGCACGTGGCCCAAGGAACAAATGCATCTTCACATCAATCAAAAAGAGATGCTAGCTGTACAGAATGCCCTGACAGCCTTCAAGGATCTACTACATCCAGGACAACTATTACTAAAGACGGACAACATCACAGTTATGTGGTACATAAACAAGCAAGGGGGCACACATTCCTACCCTCTCTGCAGGCATGCCATGACTTTGTGGAACACAGCACTGACCTATCAAGTACATCTGCAGGCACAATTCCTGCCAGGAAAGAAAAATGCACTGGCAGACTAACTAAGCAGAAATCTCATGGAGCCACACGAATGGAAACTAAATCCACAGGTCTTCAGCATAATAACAAGGAAATGGGGACGCCCAGAAATAGATCTTTTTGCCTCCCCTCACAGCTGCCAACTACAGAAATTCTGCACAAGGACTAATCACTCACAAGCATGGAAAGTGGATGCTCTTTCAATCAGCTGGAAAACCCTGACAGTTTATGCCTTCCCTCCACTGCCTCTTCTTCCCAAGGTGCTCCTAAATGTCAGACAAGAGAAGCCAAAAATGATCCTGATTGCCCCAGACTGGCCACGCCAGCACTGGTACCCAATCCTAAAGAGCTTGTCTCAAGGCCCAGCCTGGCCTTTACCTCAAATTCCTCATCTTCTGACTCAACAAAACAATCAGATTCTGCACAGTCAACTTAGAACCTTAAATCTGGCTGCATGGCAGATAATATAGTCACTCAGACTATACCTCTGTCTAAAGCTGTTATGGATGTCATTTTAGAAGCCAGGAGGCCCAGCACTAGGAAATCTTATGAAGAAAAATGGAGGAGATTCTGTGCTTGGAACCAGGCACAAGGACTCGAACCACTTATTCCAAATATACCTCAGATTTTACAATACCTAACTGAGATGCTGGACAAAGGCCCATCCTTTTCATCTATTAAGATCCATGCCTTTGCCATTTCAGCTCATTACAATACGGAGCCTCCTATTTTTTCACATCCACTGCTAAGGCAGTACCCCAGAGGGGCAAGAAACATAAGACCCCCAAGGAGAGCACCAATACCTTCTTGGGACCTCAATTTTGTTTTAGAAAAGCTCACACTGTCTCTGTTTGAGCCAGCCAGCACAGCTGATATAAAATTCTTATCATGGAAAACTGCTCTGCTCCTAGCAATAATTTCAGCAAGAAGAGTGTCAGAGTTACAGGCATTAATGGCAGTGGAACCTTTCATAATTTTTCATCAGGACAAGGTCTCTCTAAGGACTAACCCAACATTTATGCCAAAGGTGGTTTCCAGTGTGGCTCTTAACCAAACCATTCATTTGCCAACTTTCTATCCAAATCCCCAGAATAAAGAGGAGAGACTTCTGCACACTTTGGACATGCACAGACAGCTACGATTCTACTTGGACAAAACAAAAGCTTTCAGAAAAACTGAGCAACTGTTTGTAGCTTATACTACAGGATCACAAGGAAAGCCTATCTCAAAGCAGACAATTTCAAAATGGATAGGACACTGCATTTGTTTTTGCTATGCACAACATGGCAAAGCAGTGCCCAAGGGCATTAGGCCACATTCTACCAGAGCAGCAGCCACTTCCGCAGCCTTTCTGAGGTGTACCAACCAAAGCCATTTTAGAAGCTGCAACCTGGAGTTCAGTGCACACTTTCACCAAGCACTACCACTTACCTCTCTACTCTAAATCCAAGGCAGGCTTTGCCATTGCAGTTCTGCAGGGCCTGGTAGCCTCTCCTAATCCTATTTAGGCCCAGCCACCCAACCTCAGCTTTGGGATTCAACCCAAGTGTAATGACTGCAACAGTGAAACACTATGAACATAGCACAGTTGTGTACCTACCATAAATGTAGATGTTCGAGTGTATTCACTGTTGCAGTCCAGGTTACCCACCCACCATCCCCCTTTTCATTGCTGGGACTTTTCTGTACTTCTCAACTCTATACAACCTATGTGGTGTATTTGCTTGTAGATGAAGGAAATGTTTATTTTAGTATATGCATGTTTTTTGGCATATTTTGTTTCCAGCCTTTCCTGTTTGGGGACACCTGACATCTGGGGCAAGAAAAACTGAAGAAAATGGCGTCAGTTGCATCTTTTATATACCCCTGGCGCACTGACGTCAGGGAAGAGGCGACAGCAACTGACGCTGGACCTAGACTTTGGAACTCAGGCCGACTGCGAGTAGCCTGCCAGCAGGATACTAATGACTGCAACAGTGAATATACTCGAACATCTACATTTATGGTAGGTACACATCTGTACTTTTCTGTAAATAATGCAAATAACAGTCCCTGCTCTCCCGTGCCCTTTTCAGTAAATGCCAAGCTGGATAAGACTTCTTTGAATGACGGCCTCTCAAAGTGCATCAGGCCATTACTGTCACATGAATCTAAGCACCTGTTATGGAGCAACAGAAACCACAGGCTTCTCATATTCTAGGTATCAAAGGAAATTGTGCTACCTGCTGCACAATTAAAACTGATAAAAAAGATGCTAAATGAACACCTAAATAAAGCAGTGGGACAGCAACTATATTATTCGATCTGGAAACTATACTGAGGTGTGAGATCGTGGGGACATGAAAGTGTAGTAAGGTTTAAGGTACTGGGAAGAAGAGGTTAAAGTGTGGGTTTCGGGAAAACTGCAAGCAATACGAGCAAAAAAGTAAAAGATAGTTAAAAGATAAAGAAATAGTGATGATGAGCTAAGAAAACATTATCTAATTACATGTAGTTTTACAACCAGTTTCAAATACTGAGCTATATACTTCAGTATTCCAGTGGGGAATACTTTCATACAGTAAAAGACTGGTTAAATCTCTACTTCCCTGTCATTGTCACAGCGGTTTATCTCCATTAACATGCACACTCAGCTTTACTTAGTTGAATGGAAAGAGTGAGTAATTATCACATGCAAAATGTGGTAGTTACTCTCTTTACAGCTACTGCTCTATCCAACTTGGTGAGTTTATCCCATTTCCTTCTAATTTTAAAAGCTTGGTGTTTTGAGGCTCCTAAGTGCAATTTCCATGTCTCCACACTTGCGCATATAGTAACTTGTATTGTAAAGTAGAGCAACATTCTTTTACTTGAATAACAGCAGTGGGATGAAATACAATTTCAGTTGAATATGATCAGTAGTAAAGATTTCCCTCTTCAAGTAACCATCTCAGAAATTACTGCATTATGAGTGATGGGTAAACCATTCTGCATGAAGGTATAGAGGGCTTTCCCTCGCAGAAAAATATCCATATCAAAAAGTAAGGTGTTGGTTTGCTTTTAGACAGCTTGCCATTGGAGAAACTATATGTTGGCAAACTGAAACAGAGGAGTAGTAACTTGCTTTTAAGCTCAGAGTGCAGTCATGAATGTGTGTATAAACACTGTCTAAATCTTTCACAATGACATACAGAAATAGATTATATTAACCATATGTCTCAAAACAGCCTCTAAGTTGAGATTACTATCATCAAGTATTGACATATCATTTTAAGCTTTCAATACTTTTTTTTTTTTTTTTTAACATGCACTCCATTTTTGTCAGTGATACATACACATTGCTCCTTCTTGCTCATAAAAATTTCTCAGATACATTACTTGGAACCTTAAAACACTAAGCTAAGGATTCTGTCTTGTACTTTATGAAGAACCTGCTGAATAAATATATATTAGCATGGACTATGTATGATCTGCAGCACAGCTATACACCTCGGAAAAATTAAGCCCACAGCTTGCCTAAAAGTACTTCTGTTAACAACTCATTAACTTTCCCCATGCATGGCAAATGGTACTCGCATAACTAAGCCTCAGTCAGGTTCCTGAGAGGCAAAACTTTTAGAGTACACAAATTGAATCTAAATAGCTTCAGTACAATAAAGATTCCATACAGCATAAATGAAACGGAGCACAGCTCTGCATAATGAAACGTCTGCATTTAGAAATGAAATGGAGCTTACCGACCCGTGGGAGTTGACTTATTGTGGCTACCAGGAACTGATGTGATCATTTGTTTTTCCGCGCACTTTTGTGTTTTAAATTACGTAGTGTGCAGCACACGTATGAGTCAGGTCTTGTAGCTGTAAAAGTAGGAGGGTGCTTCTCTCCTCCTCGCCCTATGGTTCCGGACTGGCACCTAAAACGGGATGCAAAGGGCGTTCTTAAAGAGGAATGCCCTTTCTTTAAAAAAAAAAAAACTTTTTTTTTTAAATTATAATAAAATTAATTTCTCGGCCAGACGATTCCAGGGGGGTGCAAGTGCACCCCCTTGCACCTGCCTGTGGGCGCCCTTGCCCCAATCCTAACGTATTCTCTTGCAGTGACCAAAGTCTGAGTGGAAAACCTTAGAAGTAGATTTAGATATAGATAATTTTTTGTTTGGAAGAAAAGCTCTTTAAACTGAGGTGTCTAATTGATACCCCAGGACCACAGTCCTGTGGGAAGGAGTCAAAAAAGACTTTTGAATGTTCTCTTGGAATCCCAGGTTGTGTAAAAGATCTCTCACCCAAGTGAGAGATTCCAGACGCTTTGAAAAAGACTTTGGAAAGCTAAGCGTGTCATGTAACTATAGAAAAATGCGGATACCATGTAGCCTGCAATGAGCTAAAATTAGAGCTAGACACTTAATGAGCACTCTTGGTGCAGTGGATAATCCAAAGGGTAAGGAAGAGAATTGATAATGTGATCCGGGCACACAAACCTTAAACTTCTGAAGTTTGGATGAAAAGGAATGTGATAAGCATGTTTTAAATTTAGTGTTACCAGGAAACTTAAATGAGGAAAAAAAGATAGCAGGTTGTAAAGTGACAGCATTTTCAACTTGGGCAGTATCAGAAACAGGTTAAAAAAGAAAGATCCAGAACTGATCTTCATGCATCGTCTTTCTTTGGCGCTAAAAACATCTTTGAATAAAAACCTCTCACAATCTGGGAGGGAGGAACTGGCGCTATCATTCCCTGAGACAGCATGTGTTGAATGACAGGGGGAAATAGATAAGTCTGGCCTGGTGGTTGGAGGAATTATACCTTGAAAGGAGGGATTTCCTCTTGCTGCCTTCTGTAACCTTGATGAATAATCTTCTAAACCCATTTGTTTGGCACTATCTGTTACCCAGGAGAAATGTGGATATCCAGATTTTCTGGCAGGGAAAATGGACTGCCAGGGTGGGTGGGGTAAGGTCCCTTAGTCATTCTTACTTATTGAACTGTACTTGGTTTGGGAAGTTTCCTAAATTCTGTTTAGATCCCCCACCATTTCTTCTTAAATGTCTGTTTACATGCATATTGGTAAGATTGTTTATTTTGTTTTTGCTGAAACTACATGAAGGGTTAGAAAATCCTTAGAAAATTTGGAAAAGGGGGATGAAAACTCTCTGAGATTCCCTGTCTCCGCTTACCTCTTTCATCACACTTTTTGATAAGCTCTGTGGCAGAGGAACCAAAAACTAAATCTCTATTGAAAGGAGAATTTAAAATTACATTTTTTGTCTTCATCTGGGAGGTGTTGAGAATGCAGCCAGGCAAATCTCCTCAGAATAGTACCAGTGGCCATAGCCATTGAAGTATCAGCTGAGTCTTACACACACTGTAAACAATGAGCTGAGCTTTGAAATGGAAGAAACTGAATTACCCAAGAAGAAACTGCAAACAAAACATTCTTCATGCTTTCACAATTAGTCAGAATAAACTTTAACATATGAGCTTGATAGTTAAAAATTCTTAACATTAAAGTTGCAGAAGCATACACTTTCCCCCATACCTATCAATAATCTTCCCGTCCTTGTCAGAAAGAGTAAGGCTGGAATTAACCAAATTGTATAGTAGCAGTGTAAAATCTGAAGCTGTAGCTGCTGGTCATTTATACGATGAGTGTATAAAAAAACTTAAGACTGAGAAACTTTATACATTCTGTCCGCCTTTTTAGGGGCAGCAGGCTATCAGGAAATTGCAGGCAGTAACACATGCATCCTCCAGAGCTGACAGAACTGGAGGAATGAGTATGAGTTCTGGAATTTCTTTCTGTAACAGCTCATTGTATTTCTGAGGGACTGAGAGCAACCTTAGTGATGTCCTTCCATATCACTGTTGCTGTATTCATAACCTCTGGGATCTCCTGCCAAGGATAGCCCAATGTTTGGCCAGTATATCAATGCCTTTATTACCTAGGGAGCATGGTACATCAAATGTATACTCCCTAAGCAAGTGTAGGCCATAAAGATGATGTATGTATGCTCCAAGCACAGAACTTTGTTGCTGCCAGTCTCAATGCCATTGTCGTATGACAGTCTGAATGTTCTTTGCTGTGCTAGTTTTACCGAGCCTAGACTTTTCAGATAAATACCACTTTTCCAGGAAAAAACAGTCCAAATCCACCATTCGATAAATAGTTTAATAGCTCAGGACATAAACAGCATAAATAGCAGAACAAAGCTTTTGAGTAAAAGACTCTTCTTCGTGTTTAATAAAATTGTCCTACCATACCACAGGCATTTATACAACAACACAGCCATTCAAAGTACAAACTTAATAGCAGCAATTACATCCTTAAAGTGCCCCACATCTTATAAAAGTTCCCTTAAAACTGAGCCTCATTGAGGCTTATATTCTGTCATGTCTATCTTTTAAAATAGGTTTTATACTGTTATTCACATTCAGACCTGGAATATGGTCAGCTCTAAAAAAAAAAAAAAAAAAAAAAAATCTGTTTATATTTGGCCAACTCCGTTTTATTTATTAAATCACCCCTGTTTTTATTTTTAAACACAACTTCCAAAATTCTAAACTGGAATATATGCTCAACACCTGCAGTTGCTATATGCTTAGCCAAAGCATTTGTAAGGACATTTCTACAAATGTCAGAACAATATGCACTTATTCTCTCTCTTAGTTTATTTGTTTTACCGATACAAAAACATTGGCAGCATGCACAGTTAGCAAAATAAATCACATTTTCTGTGTTACATGTTCCAGCAGCTCTAAATTCAAATAGCTTTTGACTAATTGGGTGTATAAAGCTTAAGTCCATATTAATATCTGCACAATGTGTGCAGTTATAACATGGTTTAGTGCCGAATTTATTCATGTTTTTTGTAGCACATTATCTTTCCTTATATTCTTATAGCATAAATGTTGCTTTAAAGTCTTTTCTCTTAAAAACAAAATGTGGTGTCTCACTTACTGTATCAACCACTTCTTGACTGGATGTAAGTATTGTCCAGTTATTTTTAAACAGTGGCATGTTCTGGAAGTAATCTCGGAGAAAGATAAACCTCCACTGGGAGAATCAGAAATTGAGATCTCCTCTCTGAGTCTTAATCAGTCAACTGAGGAGAAAACCCTGTACAGTGGATATAAAGAGTGTACACACCTGTGTTAAAATGCCAGGTTTTTGTGATATAAAAAAATGAGACCACAATAAATCATTTCAAAACTTTCCCCACCTTTAATGTGATCTATAACCTGTACAGTTCAATTGAAAAACAAACAAATCTGTTAGGGGAAAAATATAAAAAATAAACGTACAATAAGTTGGTTGTATAAATGTGCACCTTTAAACTAATACTTTGTTGAAGCACCTTTTGATTTAATTACAGCATTCAGTTTTCTTAGGTAGGAGTCCATCAGCATGGCACATCTTGACTTGGCAATATTTGCCCACTCTTCCTTGCAAAAATGCTCCAAATATGTCAGATTGCGAGGGCATCTCATGTGCACAGCCCTCTTAAGGTCACACCACAGATTTTGTTATTGGATTTAGGTCTGGGCTTTGGCTGGGCCATTCCAAAACTTTAATTTTCTTCTGGTGAAGCCATTCTTTTGTTGATTTGGATGTATTTTTGGGGTCATTGTGTTGCAAGGTGAAATTCTTCTTCATCTTCAGCTTTCTAGCAGACGGCTGAAGGTTTTGGGCCAAAAATGACTGGTATTTGGAACTGTTCATAATTCCCTCCACCTTGAGTAAAACTCCAGTTCCAGCTGAAGAAAAGCAACCCCAAAGCATGATACTGCCACCACCATGCTTCACCATGGGGATGGTGTTCTTTTGGTGATGTGAAGTGTTGTTTTTGCACCAAATGTACCTTTTGGAATTGTGGCCAGAAAGTTCAACCTTGGTCTCATCAGACCAAACACATTTTCCCACATGCTTTTGGGAGACTTGATGTATTATTTTGCAAATTTTAGCTGGGCCTGGATATTTTTCTGTGTAAGAAAAGGCTTCTGTCTTGCAACCCTATCCCATAGTCCAGACATATGGAGAATACTGGGGAATTGTCACATGTAGTACACAACTAATACTTGCCAGAAATTCCTGCAGCTCCTTCAGTGTTACTGTAGGTCTCTTGGCAGCCTCCCTGACCAGTTTCCGTCTTGCCTTTTCATCAGTTTTGGAGGGATGTCCAGTTCTGTGCAACATCACTGCTGTCCCATATTTTCTCCACTTTTTGATGGCCATCTTCACTGTGTTCCATGGTCTATCCAATGCTTTGGAAATTTTTTTGTACCCTTTTCCTGACTGACACCTTTCAACAATGAGATCCCTTTGGTACTTTGTAAACTCTCTGCAAACCATGGCTTTTGCTGTAGCAGGCAACTGAGTAAATGTCAGGAAAATCCTACTAGGACAGCTGAACTTTATTTAGGGTTAATCAGTTTCTTTAATTGATGGCAGGTGTGTACCCAAGAAGACTGAATGCTGTAAGTAAACGAAAAGGTGCTTCAACAAGGTGTTAGTCTAAGGGTATGCACACTTATGCAACCAGCTTATTGTACCTTTTTTCCCCCCTAACAGATTTGTTTGAATTGTACAGGTTATAGCCCTGCGTGCTCACTCCGCTCCCCTACCCTGCCCCCATATCTCACCCGCCCCCAGCACCTCTACATTTTTTCCTTCATACACACACCCACTACCCTGCCTGGCCAATTAGTCTCCAATACTCTGTCAACACCCATTCCCTAATCCCACCCATATCAACCATCACTCAACTCTCCACTCCCTCACTAATATTATAGTCTTACCTGCTCCTCTGTACATACAACTCTCTTGCACCTATAGATTACTCAGCGACAACATACCAACTCTTAACAGCCCTATTCCACCATGCTTTCAAAACCCTCATCCTTCTCCATTTTACTACTACTTCTCAACATATCCTATATCTACTACCTCACCCAGCCCATTAATACTAACCACTATCCTTCTATATAACCAACCATTTTACTTCACCACTCTTATACTCACACACCCCAATATCTCCCCACCTATATCCTATAAAAAAAAACATCTACTCTTTCCGTATAAACTTATTACCCCTCATAAATATTCTATCCCCTTAGTAACTAACAAATCCTTCACAATCATAATTAAGCCCAACCTATATTCTAAGCAGTCCAACTACCTCTCTAACCTAATCCTATGCCTAGTTACCATTCTATTATCTGGAGATATTCACCCTAACCCAGGCCCCCCACCTCATCCACTGTAGACAAGTCCATACTACTTACCTCTTTAAACTCCCAAAGTATAGTTAACAAAATCCCAAACCTCCACGCCTGGTTTATACATAATAAACCTGACATCCTATCCATCTCTGAAACTTGGTTAAAACCCCATATAAAAGACTCTGAAATAACACCACCCAACTATTCTATCATTAGAAAAGATAGATCCCACAAAAAAGGGGGAGGAGTAGTTCTCCTATACTCATCCTCCTTGTCAGTTACTCCCTATAACAAACCTACTCCCCACTTCAATAATGCTGAATTACTCCTAGCAGTACTTCAAGTTAACAAACACAAGCACATATGTATAGCCTCCCTCTACATCCCCCCTGGTGACAATATTTCTACACTCAAGGACATCCTCTCCTGGCTTTCCACCAACATTAGCAATGAAACAATAATCTTGGGAGACATGAATATCAATGGTCCTCCATTCAGTCTCCCACAAACCCATATAACATCAGCCTCTATAATTTCTCACAGCTAATCAACTCCATAACCCGCCCCTCAAAAAAAACTCTCCAGTGGTAGTATCCTAGACTGGATTTTAGTCTCTCATCCCCATTATTTCTCTGACAGTGGTACCCTTCCCGATCCCCTTTGTGACCACTTACCCACCTTCACACATCGACACCCTTCACCCTTACACCGTACTCATAATTATATTACTACTTGCAACCAAAAAAACTTTAACCCCATTACCTTTTCTAACTCTCTAAAAGCAACAAATTGGAACATTCTAAAAACTCTACCTCTAGATAATGCTGTTGCCCACTTCACCTCAGCTTTCTTAAACCTCCTAGACTACCATGCTCCCATAAGGACAAAAAGAATAAAAATCAAAACTGCCCCTTGGCTAACCAAAAAAAAACACTAGCAACCATGCGACACAGAGAGAAAGTTTGGGCACATTACCAGAAAAATAGGACTCCCCCCATCCATAATGAATACAAAACACTTAGAAATAAAGTAAAAAAGCTCATCATCACTGATCGACAAAATTACTTCTCCATACTCCAAAACAACAATAAAACAAACCCTCAGAAATTCTGGAAAGGAATCTCCACCCTCTTTAATCCCAGCAAAACAGACAACCCCAGCCCAGACCCCAATGCTCCTGACATAGATTTAGCTACACAGTTTAACTCTTTTTTTCATTGATTCTATTTCCAAACTAACCTCATCATTCTCTAACATCACCACACCCTCAACTTCACCCCCATCCTCCTCTAACACTTTACCCTCCACTTCTGCTTCTCCTCTCATTTCTTCTCCATCATCACCACCCTCAAATACCCCCTCTTCCCACTCCCCACCTTTCTCATTAAAACCTATACCCACATCTACCATAAAAAAACTCCTTCAGAAACTGAAGCCATGCTCTAATGCTCCAGGTAACTTTCCTTCATACTTTCTTAGCATAGCTGCCGAAGCCATTGCCTACCCCATCAGCATTCTAATCAACCGCTCTATCCAAGAAAGCATAGCACCCCAAATCTGGAAAAAGGTTTTTATCATACCTTTACATAAAGGTGGCAATAATAACAATATTACTAATTTCCGTCCCATCACTATCCTGTCTCCCATCTCTAAACTCCTAGAAAAGTGTATCCATCTACAACTCCTACCACATCTCTTAGACAATCACCTACTAGCTCCCACACAACATGGATTTAGACCCGGTCACAGTACTATGACAGCCCTCCTCTCCTTCCTGGAAACTGTAAATAAAGCCCAGGACTCCAGCCACATTGTTTCTACCCTCCTACTTGACCTCTCTAAGGCCTTTGACACTATCTCTCACAATCTACTTCTAACTAAACTCTCTAAGCTCAACCTATCACCTTCCTCTCTGAACTGGTTCTCCAGCTACTTATCCAATAGATATCGAGCAGTAAAATGGAAAAAGGCCACCTCCTCATTCCTTAATACCCCAACCGGAGTTCCCCAAGGTTCCATACTGGGTCCCCTCCTCTTTAATATATTTATAAATGACTTCCGCATTTCTATCCCTTTCTCAAATATCATCCAATATGCAGATGATTCAACTATTATCTGTTCTGCCACCTCCATCCCTACACTCCTAAAGCTTACACAAGATGCATTCTCCACCGCTGAACAATGGATGAAAAAAAAAATCACCTAGCACTTAATGCCTCTAAAACCAAATTAATGGTATTTGCTCCCTCTAAAGTCACCTCTTTCAGTGCAAACACATTCTCTATCACTAGCCATAACAACACATCTCTGGAATTGGTGTCCGAGGCCAAATTACTAGGGGTTCAAATTGACAGTCAGCTTAAATTCAATTCCCACCTTCAACTAAATATCAAAAAAACCCATCAAAAGCTTGGCATGCTCTACCGACAAAATCGTTATCTCACGCCCTCCACTAAAAATCACTCTCTCTACCTAATTTCTTATCCCCTCCCTTCTCTATGGAGCCCCACTCCTAACTAACCTACAATCTTCCAAGTTCGCTACCAGCCATAAGTCCTCCACCCACCACTGTTCTTCTCTCCACAAACTAAAATGGCTAGAACTATCCAATCATCTCACCTACACTCAACTTACTTTTGCACATAAGCTCATTTTCAACCCCTCCCTCTGTCCCTCCCTTTCCTTTGCCTTTAAAATGCACCTACCTGATAGGTTTTGGTTGTTAGACCTTAGTACTCTAATAGAATTGTATAAACCAACTCGTCCCCCAGTTAAAAATCTCCTATCCTATGGTCTAGCACGTCTCTGGAACTCTCTACCAACATCCATTTGTACCATCCCTAACTGCTTTATATTCAAAAAATCTCTTCACTCACATCTAGTATCCCAGTGGGAATGCTCCTGCTCCCACCCCACATAATGTACACTGGCAATTTCCATTTTACTTTCTCTCCCCCTATTTACACTGGCAATTTACATTTTACTTTCTCTCCTAAGTCATACATCCTTCCCTTGAACTTACTAAGCTATTTACAAAGAATGTATTTGTATGTACCTCTTAAGTGCAAGCTTCCTAAGATGTAATGGCTTCTCATTATTTATACTTTGTTCCTTTTTTACTAGTCTATCATCTGTAATGTTTTTCACTAGTCTGTACTATTTGTAATGTTTTGCTCTAGTCTGTAACATTTGTAAAAATTGTAACCTAAAACCTTATTGTAACCTTGCTTGTTTTTGGAGCTTTTCTCCCCAGGACCTCATTGAAAACGGGTTAATCTTGGCCCAATGGACTATCCTGGTAAACCAACTGCAAATAAATAAATAAAGGTGGGAGAAGTTTTGAAATTATTTATTGTGGTCTTATTTTTTTTTTTTATATCATAAAACCTGGCATTTTAACAGGGGTATGTACACTTTTTATATCCACTGTATCGGTTTGTTCGTCTTCCTGTCCAGATTCAGAATCTTGAATCTCTTCAGGAAAAATCTCCTTTTACCAGAAACCACTTTATAAGAAAGAACAGTAGTTTGAATTAAACCCTGAGCCAGACCCAGTAAATTACTTCTGTCCAAGAAAATTTGAAGAGTACTAGGTAAGTGTTTAGTTTTTTTTTTTCTTTTTGATGGGAAAACAATGTTATTAATGGTCGCAGCAGCTTTCCCAGGGATGTGCACAACATTCTGACCAAACAGGGAGGTCTTCTCACTCCCCTCTCCTAGGACTGAAAAGAGAGGCTGTCCCTTTCCCACTGAGGGGACCTCAACATCCACACAGGATGTTGCTAACCCCCGGTGCATAGTGGCTACAGGTGCTACACCAGAGGGAGCCAGGGTAAAAGAGGAGTGGTTTGAGCAACAAGCTGTGGCCACAGCAGAGTCACCCAATTGCTAGCCTGCTGTGGTAGCAAAGGCTGTTTGCTTAACTTTTTCTTTTTCTTTTTGTGGTTTGAAGAAGGACTGACTGTTGCACTGGTAGTTTGTTCTATGGTCAAGTTGAAAATGGTACCTCTGCGGGGTAAACAAGTAACAAGAGCAGGTAAAAATGTAAAAGTCTTTAAAAGTCACTTTTTCACACAAAAACAAAGGAAAAAGCACTGTAATACACGTTGTCAGCTCCAGAAAGTAAAATAAACACCATGTATTCACAGAAAAATCATTTTCAGTTACTTTAAAAAGCTTTTAAACTGAGAGGTAAAAAGTGTGCTCCTGTTTAAAAGTACAGTTAAGTCTTGTGACGGTCTGTTAAAACAGAAACTCCAAGCTTAAAAATAACTTTCAAAACAGGAAAGTACAGTAAAACAAACAGTTTTTGAACGTGGAAGATTTTTCCCCAAAAGAAACATCTGAAGTAGTTTACTTCATTTGGTCTTCAACCTGGGGGGATACGGATCTGGATCGGTTTGAGCCAGCAACTTTATAAGCATCTGCTCTGAGCTCCAGACTCCTCCCCTACCCATAATACACCGCCTTCCTTCCCCCAGATCTCGTTTGCCGTGGCTATATCACTTGCATCGTGGTGTCTGAGCTCCGGGTGTTGTGGGTAGTTTTTTGAAGCTTTAAGGTAAACCTTTAATAGTTTTGTGTGTGTTAGTAGTGTAGGTTTTTTTTCCTCCCCTTGCTGGTGCATTGTGTTTAACTTTTTTTTTTTTTTTTTTTTTTTGTTAGTTTCCCTTCCCCCCTCAGCTCTTTGTCTGTGTGTATCTTTGAGCGTGTGGTGGGTTGGTGAGAAGCCTTGTCTCTTTTTTTTTTTTTTTAGGATGGCTGATCAGCCTAAACAAATATTTAGGAAGTGCAAAGAGTGTGGCCATAAATTGTCATCAGCCGACGGCCACACTGTGTGTTGTTTGCCTAAGAATAGCCCATCTTTCTATGGGCTGTAGCATTTGTGCGGGCTTTAATGCGCGAGCCCTAAATGATAATAGGGCAAAACTTGTTTTGTAGAGTCTCCCTCCTGCGATGGAGGCAGTTGCCTCCACTAGCTCTTCGGTCACGGCTGTGACTGCTTCTTCAGCGTCCTCTTTCTCCACCTCTCCCTCCCAGGCTGGGACTCACCCTCCTGCCTCTAGGCCTGTGGAAGGAGAGCACCATAAGGGCCAAGAAGGAGTGCACACACAGGAGATGGACAGAGGAAGAGGTCCCCGGACCGTTCGGCTCCAGTCAGGCGTCCTCCAAAAATACAGGCTGTACCTAGACCTGACTCCCCTCAGCTCTAGTCGCCCAGGTTTTTGCCGGAGCCAGAGGAGCCTAGGCCACCTCCTAGGGCTTCGGCACACTGACCAGCCAGGTCGGAGTCCGTGGCATCATTGCAGTCCACCTGCAGTTTATCCGAAGCTGACCTGGATAAAATGATGAGATTTATTCGTACACAAAATCCAGATGGGAGTCTTGCCAGCCCCCTCTCCCTCTGAAGGGGGAGCTTGCTTCCCTTCTTTACACCTATTTCTCCTTCTCCGATCTGACCTCTGGTTTTGGAGTATCTGGATCTGAAAGGCTTCGGAATCGGGGCCTGCGCTGATGGTACCTGCTACCTCGACTCTGGCAGTTAGCTGGAGCTCGTCGGACCTGACCAGCTCAGATCGGAGCGGCTCTTGGAGCCCTAGCCTAGGCATCAGATCCAAGGGGTGGAATTTTTCCCAGTGGCTCTGACCTTGTGTGGTCGCGGGCATCTCGGCACTCCGACTCTTTCATGCCCGGCTCCGATCCCCTCGTCAGATGAGGGGAGAGCAGCTCCCTTACTGACATCCCAGGAAGCTCGCTCACCCTCTGCATTTGACGTGGTGGAAGGAGTTCTCTCCAGTGGATCGAGACCCCTGACTATCTCTTAGGATTTCACCTAGACTCCCTCTGCTCTGGGTGCGACTCCTGTCATTTTACCACAGGGACAGCCCATGCTTGAGGAGCCACTGACTGTTCCTCTTGAGGAGCATCAGGTGGTGTGCGAGCCCACTCCAGAGAGCCCCACCAAAGAGGTTCCTCGCAAGCATACGTGCAAGAGGAAGCACTTGGACTCCTCCCTGGAGTCCCTCACTAAGGACACCGATTTGGAGGAAGGGGAAGGTTCCCCTAGATCACCTCCTAAGGATGTCTCCTTTGGAGACATCATGGAACTATTGTGCCAGCGGGGAGGTTGGTCCATCCGAAAACCTTCCTTGGATGAGTCGGTGTTCCTAGAGGCCTTCGATACGGGCCCGTCTACTTCCTGGGTATCCCCCTGTGGATCCCTTAGTGGACTTGGTCACCTCGCAGGCTTGGAAGGAACCGGACACTGTGGAGCCAATTCCAAAGCGCCCTGATAAAATTTTAAGCCCCTCTGCAGACAGACCTGCCTGGAATAAAGGGTCCCCCATAGAAACTGTGGTGGTAGCAGCTGCCACCAAGAAGGAACTAGCTCAGGAGAGTTCCACGGTCCATCCCCCTGACTGAGAGTCCAGGATGATGGATCGCCTAGGGAAGCGGGTGTATGCGTCAGCAACCTTTTCTTTAAGGGTGCTGAACTATCTGGCCCATGTTACATGACTACAGCGCGACCTGGTCAAGGAACTAGCTGAGTTGTCCCTAGAGTCCATGTCGCAGGAGGACAGGCGTACATTTTCCATGAGGATGGCCACCTTGAAAGTGGTCTCTAATACGTCCATGTACCTCCTCTCGTCGAATGCCACCGAGGGAGCGACTAGGGCAGCTGGGTCCGGCGTTGCCATGAGGCGTCACGCCTGGCTCAGTTTGTGTCGGTTCATGGAACCCTTTAAGGTGTCTTTTGCGAATGCTGCTTATGACTGCTCTTCCTTATTTGGAAAAACTGTCCATGACACTTTGGTCCAGAGAGAGAAGGACGGGAAGACACTGTCTGCTTTCGGGATCAGCTTCTCGAACCCTCAAAGATCCTTTTCTCGGAATCAGTGAGGGCAAGAGAAGATGTGGTTCCAGAACTCTTAGTATTCTCGGGACACTCATCACTCTTCTTCCCCTAGAGGCAGAGGGAGGCCAGACAGATGCTGGCCCAGAGGCAGAGGGGGTCCTAGGAATTTTGGGTCTTGAACCTTTCTTGGACAGGCCCGCGCAACAGCCCTGAGGGGTTGTTGGACTGCTCTGCTTTGGAGGCAATCATGGGTCGCCTGTTGTTGCACCTGATTGTGTCATCAGACCATTGGGTGCTTCAGATTATACTGAGAAGTTATACAATCCCATTTGTGGTTTCTCCCACTCCACCCAAACACCTCCCAAATGTACCACCCACCCAAAGGGAGGCAGCAGCACTAGAGGTAATCAAGCTGCTAAAGAAGCGAGCCATCAAACTCGTCCCCCAAGATCAGTCTGGATCGGGCATCTATTCCGGGTTCTTTTTTTTGCCAAAAAGGTGGGGGACTTGAGGCCCATTCTGGACCTGTCAACCCTGAACTTGTCAATTGCCACAGAAATGTTCCAGATGGTCACGTTACAGTCCATCCTGCCTTATCTGCAAGAGAGCGACTGGATGTGCTCGATAGACCTCCAGGATGCTTACTATCTCATAAAGATGTACAGAAGCTCCAGGAGGTTTCTCCACTTTCGGCTAGGGGTCAATCCTTACCAGTTTCTAGCCCTACCCTTTGGTCTCACCACAGCCCCCGGGGTGTTCACCAAGATAATGGCGGTGGTAGCGGCTCACTTGAGGCTTCAGGGAATCCAGGTCTTCCCTTACCTGCATGATTGGCTCCTTGCTGTTCTTACCAAGCGCCTACTTTGTCAGGCCAGAGACTATTTCCTATGTCTTGCACACCAGCTAGGAATTACAGTCAGCGCAGACAAATCTCTCCTAAACCCTGTCCTGGTTATAGAATACATCGGAGCACGGATAGACACTTTGCAGACAAAGATGTTCCTATGGGCCCTAGGTTCTATGACAGCAACGATTATGTGTCTTCTGTGTGCTCGTTTACATATGTGAGTACTGCAGTGTACTCTAGTGGTGCAATGGTCTATGTTGGATCTTCCACATCCGATACACATAAGCAAAGTCTGCAGGGCATCCCTCCTCTGGCGGATACATTCTTCGGAAATACTCGGGATGACCATTTGTCAAGCCCCTGCCCAAGCCACAGTGACCACAGATGCCTCCCAGCTAGGGTAGGGGGGGGGCATTGCTCAGGAAGGACTGTCCAAGGCATATGTGGTCCCCGGTCGAGACCAGTTTTGCATATCAGTGTTCTAGAGAAGAGGGCGGTCCTTTTAGTGTTGCAGGCCCTTCATGCCTTTCTCCCTCTAGGAACTATTGCAGTTCAGTCAGACAACATGATGGTGGTCTGGTACATCTGCAAACAGGGAGGGACCAGAGCCTACCCCCTCTGTCGCAAGGCCATGAGAGTTTGGGAATGGGCAATCTCCACCAGTCGTTTCTTTGTAGCAACGCACATTCCAGGATGGTCCAACATACTGGTGGACAAACTAAGCCGGACTATTCTGATGCCTTATGAGTGATCTCTGAATCATTCAGTAGTGGAGCAGATCTTTCTAGTGTGGGGTCGGCCTTGATGTGATCTCTCTGCATCTCCTTCCAACGTGAAGTGCAGCGAGTTCTTCGCTCTGAACCCCCCGCCAGGGAAATCTCCCAGAGATGCTTTAGTCCACACTTGGCCTCCCGGTCTTCTTTATACTTACCCTTCTTTACCTCTTATCCCAAAGTTCTTCCAGAAGGCGTGTCGACTGTGGAGCAAAGTGATCCTCATTGCCCCGTTTTGGCCTCGCCAAGTATGGTTTCCCTTCCTCTGATCTCATCTTCTAGCTCCTCCTTGGATCTTGGATCCCTGTCCGAATTTCATCTCTCACCCCTTGAGGGTCCTTCATCTGAACCTGGACAGTCTGAAGCTCACGGCTTGGCTGCTCCAGTTCCCTTAATTGCTAGGATTCGAGGTTTGTCTTCTTTGGTTACGACTATTCTGGTGGCAGACCATAAATCGTCCACAAGGAAGATTTACCGCAGCAAATGGAAGCGCTTTTCCATCTGGGCTTCTCAAAGGGATTTAGACCCTTTCATGACTCAACTTCCAGCTATCCTTGATTTTTTGGCAAACAGTTTTCAACAAGGGGCTAGCTCATCTACAGTGAAAGTTCATCTGGCTGCCATTTCCAATTTCCACATTGGTGAGAACATGGCTTATTTGGTTTCTTCCAGATTGTGCAAAGCTTTTATCAAAGGTACATTTCACTTATGTCCTCCGGTCAACGATCCTACTGTCCCGTGGGACCTTACTATGGTATTGCAAGCTCTGGTTGCCCCCCCTTTTGAATTGGTGGCAACAGTAGATCTTAAATTTCTATCTTGGAAGACAGCCTTCTTAGTGGCTATCACCTCAGCTAGGAGGGTCTCAGAACTTCAGTCATTGTCTGTCAAGGATCTGTACGTGGTTTTCCATAAGGACAAGGTTTCTCTTCGTACCAATCCCTCCTTTCTTCCAAAAGTGGCTTCTGAGACCAGTATCAGTCAGATCATCAATTTACCTGTTTTCTTTCCAAATTTCAAAAATAAGGGTGAATACAAGTTGCATCTGTTAGATGTTCATAGGCAACTACATTTCTATTTACACAGAACCAAACCCTTTTACAATTCTGACCAGTTGTTTGTGTCCTTCTCTATACTGTTTTTGGGTAAACCCATTTCCAAGGTGACCATTGCTAGATGGATTTTTCTCTGCATCCTTTAGGTTTACAAGGACAAAGGCTTGTCTCCTCCATGTCAGGTTAGAGCTCATTCCAACAGGTCCATGGCTACTTCTGCGGCCTTTTGGTCTAGGATATCCGTGGATGGCATTTGTTCTGTGGCTACTTGGTCCTCATCTCATACCTTTATTTCACATTGTAAATTGGATTTGATTTCTACAGGGAGAGCATCCTTTGGCTCTGCGGTGCTCTGGAATATCCTTCCATGAGGCCCATCCAGGTGTACAAGTATCTGGGGACTCTGTCCCACAGGTTGAAGACCAAATGAAGTAAACTACTTCAGATAAAGAAGTTATGTACTCACCATAACATTCCATCTGATTTGTACTTCATTTGCCTTCAGCCGTCCTCCCTCCTTTTCCCCTGGCCTTACTGTATTGGTATGTAGCAGAGCTTGCTTTAGCGGCTTTGGTCTCTTTTTCATGAGTTTGTAGAGGTTGTGTGCAGTAAGGTGTATTGGGTTGGGTTTTTTGGTTTAGGGTGCAGCAAACTCGATCTGAGGGAAGGAAGGTGGTGGTGTATTATGGGTAGGGGAGGAGCCTGGAGCTCGGAGCAGATGCTTGTGAAGTTGCTGGCTTGGGTCCGATCCAGATCCTGTCCCCACAGGTTGAAGACAAATGAAGTAGAACTACTTGGATGGAATGTTATGGTGGGTACATAACTTCTTTTTATCTGCCCAACAAAGGAACAGCACACACCATCTATCAATCCTCAAAAGCCACAGCAGAGTGCTGTCTTCAACTACAGGAAAGCTCTATGCATAATGAGAAAAAAAAGAAGGAAAATCCTCAACTGTTGCTTTCTATTATCCCCACCATGGTAAATCCAGTCCAGTCATTATCAAAGCATGCTACAAGAACATCAGTAACATACTGGAAAGGGGGTGGGCTCTAAAAGCATTCTAGAGACAGCTACATGATCCTCTGTACATTTGCAAAACATTACAAACTGGATAATTTTTTTTTTTCGGTCCAGAGCTATGTCTGGTAGAATTATTTTCTAGGGGCTCCTGGATCCTTATCCTTCCTTCTCCCTGAGTGGATAGTCTTTTGTAATTAACCCTGTGAAGATAGGTGAAGGCTGCCAGCCAAGCCTTATAGAATTTTGTAGATAATTCTGTCATTTGTAAATATTAATGTAAGCCACAAGTCTGTTCTCTTAAATGGGAGAAAATGGTGTTAAATGTGGAACTGCAAAAATGTAACAGTGCACTCTGCTGTAACAAAGCTGACGAGTCAATTCTTTGATGTCAAAACTCGGAGCCGATGTGTCTGGATGAAGGAATTCTGCCTATTGTCTTGAGACCAGAGTTAATTGCTAGAATTTGCATGTATAATTTCTTTTATTGCCCTGGCTTCCTGACCAGCTGCAAGATCAATAGGGGCATTAACCTCTGAGTTCTGTTAGCCTGGTAACCAGAAAGAAATGATGTAATCTGAAATGAATCAGTGGTACTGTGTCATCAATTTAAGGAGAGAAAGAATGAGAGCATTAGAGCATTTGTCTTGAGAACGTCCCAACATCACCATCACTGCTTGTATCTATATAGAAGTAGGATGTTAGACGTTAGTGTTTCTCTTAGTAATATAGCTAAGAATTAGGAAGATTAGACTAAGTGTTTTTCTGTTGTCAGAACTTTTCTACTGTATTATTTTAAACATTTCTCTGTGATCTCTGAACTCTTGACTAGCACTGTGTAGTAAGAAGTATTGTCTTGTGTTTTTATTATTTATTAAATATTTTTCAAACTTTTCAACTGTGGCTGTTTTGCGTAGAGATACTTTAAGCTCGAGTACATTGCATATATGTATATATGTGTGTATATATATATATATATATATATATATATATATATATATATATATATATATATATATCATTTGGATAATAATATTGCTCAGTAATAATTGGACACCCTTTAATTAAGGACCTTTGAGTAGCTGATAAATATTAGTGGATAGTGGCAAGTGGTACTACCGTATAGTCTGGGAAAAGGGGCACAGCTGGCGAACCTGTGCCAGCCTTCCTCCGGAGTGTCTGTGTGGTTGTATACAACTCTTATCTCCAAGTGTGTGTGTATGTGTCTGTGTCAGCTACTTGGACAGGTACATGAAGCACTGGTTGGACAGAGAGGGTGCTGGAGGTTTTAGCTTGCCCACTAAGTTGAGATCTGTACCCTATAGCTTTGCCAGTGGGGAGTCTTATTGGGGACCTGGAGAGAAAGGGAGAAACCAGCCCCAGACTGACTGTGATCTCTGTGTGCTCCTAAGGGCAATTGTACTTTATTGTGCGTGTATTTATTATCCTTTCCCTATATGGACACCCCTCACTGGTGTTAGTGATGAGGATTAAGGCTCCTTGATTGCTGGGCCAGTGCACGGACATCACATATTAATTGTTTGGCAGTGGTGGGATATCCACACCACATATTAATTGGTTGGTAAATACTAATTGGCTTGTAGTGGTGTGGGTAGTGTGAATTCCTGTAGCTTGTGTACAGTGATCACTGAAGGTGTTTTTGTACTCTAGATCAGCCACGCAGTGAATACTTAGAGTTCAGATCACAATTGTTTTATTTCTTTTGTTAGTTTAGTTAGTCAGGGAGAGCAGGCAGCATGTCAGTAGAGGAGTACGGAAAGATGACGAGGAGCCAGCTGGCTGAGATATGCCAGGCTAGGGGACTGGTGCATGGAAACCTAAGGTAGGCATGATTGCAGCTTTGGTCACAGCTGCATCAGAAAACAGCAACCAGGAGGATGATCAGACTGGTAGTGGAGATGTACCACACTCAGAGAATGGACAGGTCAACCTTTCTGCAGAGGACTTAAAAATCCATCTGGAGCTAAAGAGACTTGAGTTGGAGGCCAGGCGTTTGGAAATAGAAGCAGCTGAGAGACTAAGGTGTCTAGAGTGTGTGGACAATGAGAAACTGCGATGTTTGCGGGCTGAGGAGAATGAGAAACTGCTATGCCTGGTAGCTCTGGAAAAGGAAAGGCAGAGGCAGCATGAAAAGGCGATGCTGACTCTTCGCTAAAGTCATGGAGGTAATGAGGAAGGGAGTAACTGGACCTTAGAAACACAAAAGGTCAGTAATTTTCTTCCGCAGTTTACAGAGGGGGGGATAACTTTGATAGTTCATTCATATATTTGAAAGGGTATATAAACAGTATGATGTTGACCAAAGGCTCTGGGTACGGTTCCTGACCCCCTTACCCAATGGTAAAGCTGTAACTGTGTTGTCTAAAATGTCTGACGTTGACTGTTTTAATTATACTACTATTAAGAACTGCTTGTTAGAATGTTTTAAGCTAACACCTGAAATGTATAGGAAAAAGTTTCTTGAGCATAGATGCAAGGCAGATGAAAGTTTGTGTGAATATGTTGCTGAACTGAGCACTTAATTTCATAGGTGGGTTAATGGATGTCAGGTCACCACTTTTGAAGGGCTGGCAGATCTTTTGGTGAGGGAACAAGCCCTTAGCACTTTGCTGGAGGACATGAGGATCTGGTTAGCTGATAGACCATGTGCGACTTCAGATGAGTTTGGGAAGAAGGGAGACCTATACCTAGCAAGCAGGGCCTCCCTGCACAGGAAAGAGACCCCCCCAGTACTGCTCATGGTTCTAAAGGAACCCATGGTGGGCAGCACAGACTGCCTCAACAGAATCTGCCAGTAGCAGGGGAAGCCACTAGTCCAGGTACACATCCAGGACCTAGGGTTAAATGTTTTGAATACAGCAAGAGGGGCCATGTGGCATACAGATGTCCACGGAGGCAAGGTGGGGAACAAAAGGTGAAGGCGCCAGTAAGTGGGGAAGGCAAAATGCCAATAGTAGGTTGTCTTGAGACAACAGGGGTACTGAACTACCATCCTGCAGATGTCCTGATAGGGAAGGATTTTGATGAGGCAGTACTATGTGTTAATGCAGTTACATGCAGTCAGGCTAGGAGACAAGCATGTGGGTCTGGTAGCCTGGGGGAGACCCTGACAAGACTACACACTTGCAGCCAGGACTGGTGAGGTGGTTACTTCAGGGTGGGAGCCACTCTGCAGCAATGAGACTGAAGGTGAGCCACAGCTGCTTGTGGGTACTGATGTTCCCTTGGACAGAGTGACTGTAAAGGTAGAGGTGAGTAGTAGTACCCAGGCTGACAGTGAAGCACCACTGTCAGAAGATGCCAGACTCACTGTGGAAGGGGAGTTGGGAAGGGTTACAAAGAGAGAGTTGAGACAGGCTTGGCTCTCAGACCCTACAATGCAAGGCCTGAGGCAGGTAGCTAGTGAGGCACCTGATTCTCGGGGGAAGGGGGAATCTGTATACTAGGATGAAGGATTACTGTATAGAGTGGTCCCCTGAGGGAGGGCTAGAAGGTGAGAGGGTAACAGCAGTTGGTAGTGCCTAGAGCCTACCATCTGGCGCTTTTAGCCATAGCCCATGATATTCCCTTTGCAGTTCATATGGGCATAATATGTGCAGAGACATATTATGCAGAACTTCTATTGGCCTGGAATTTCCAGAGATGTAACAGTGTACTGCAGGACCTGTGAGCAGTGCCAAAAGGTAGGCAAGAGACAAGGTGAGAGCTCCTTTGATGCCTTTGCAAGTGATTGAGGAGCCATTTCAGAGTGTAGCTATGGATATTGTGGGTTCTCTGAGTACCCCAAGTTCTACAGGGAAAAAGTATATCCTAGTGGTAGTGGATTATGCTACACGATACCCTGAGGCAGTGGCTCTGTCCTCCATTGAGGCAGAAAAGATGGCAAATGCTTTGTTAGGGATTTTCATCAGGGTAGGTTTCCCAAAAGAAATACTGACTGACAGAGGTGCAAATTTCATGGTGGACCTGCTGGCTTGTCTGTGGAAGTCCTGTGGGGTGAAGTACCTGAAGACCACCCCCTACTACCCCCAGACTAATGGTCATGTTGAGAGGTTAAACTCTACAATCAAGTCCATGCTACAGGCATTTGCAGACCAGTTTAAGAGGGAGTGGGACAAATATTTGCCCCATCTATTGTTTGCTTACAGAGAGGTTCCCCAGAAATCCACAGGTTTTTCACCCTTTGAGTTACTGTATGGGCATAGGGTGCGGGGACCTCTAGATTTAATTCGAAATGAGTGGGAAGGTGAGTGTGAACCTCACAAGGAGTCTGTTGTGGCATATATCCTAAACCTCAGGACAAGGCTCAGGCAACTTATGGGCTTGGCCCAGGAGAACCTGGCAGAAGCCCAACAACAGAAAAAGGTGCAGTATGACAGGAATGCTCAAGCTAGAGAGTATGCTGTCGGGCAGCAGGTAATGGCTCTCATTCCTGTCAGACACAGCAAGCTACAAGCAGCTTGGGAGGGACCCTACAAGCTGGTAAGAAAGGTAAGTGATAACTACATGGTGGAACTGCTAGGCAGGAGGCAGGGGCACACATTGTACCATGTTATCATGATGAAACCTTACCATGATAGGGAGGCCCTTGTGCAGGGCATTTGCAGTGGATTGCAGGAGGAGTCTGAGGGGGACCTGGTGACTGATCTCCTCAGTGAGGTTCGGACTGGCACCTCATTGGAAGGGATAGTAATGTCCCAGCAGCTATCTCCTACCCAGGTTCGAGAATTCCGAGCAGTATTACAGGAGTTTGGGGACATGTTCACTGTGAAACCAGGGTGCGCCCACCTGGTGCAGCACCAGGTGGATACAGGACCAAGGCCTATTAGGCAGGCCCCTTATAGGGTGCCTGAGAGAGTCAAACAGACTCTGAGGGAGGAGATACAGAAAATGTTGGAACTATGGGTAATTCAAGAGTCCAACAGTCCCTGGGCCTCCCCAGTGGTGCTGGTGCCAAAGAAAGATGGCAGCAGCAGGTTCTGTATGGACTACAGGAAATTAAATAGTCACACAGAGTCAGATGCTTAATAGACCAGATAAGGTAGTGTGGACCGCAGCATGTGAGCAGCATTCCAGAAGCTTAAAGAAGCTTTGGGAGGACCCCTTGTGTTAACCAGTCCAGATTACAGCAAAGATTTTGTTGTGCAGGTGGATGCTTCAAACCATGGGGTGGGTGCTATACTTAGCCAGATTTCTTCAGAGGGAGAAGAGCACCCAGTGGTTTATCTCAGTCATAGGCTGCAACCCAGGGAGGAATGCTATGCAGCTGTAGAAAAGGAATGTCTAGCCATAGTGTGGGCACTGCTGAAACTTCAACCTTATCTGTATGGAAGAAAATTCACTGTAGTGACCGATTACAATCTCTTAACATGGTTACACAGAGCCAGCCAGCAAAATGCCAAGTTGCTAAGATGGAGCTTAGGGTTGCAAGCATATGATACGTCAGTGCAGCACCGCATTGGGATTAGCAATACCAATGCAGATGGGCCCTCAAGACAGGGAATGGGGTAGGGTGTACTCAGATAGACCTAACCCTCTCAAGCAACATTTCTCAAGGGTCACTTGAAAAACTAGCTTGAGTTCCCCAGGGGGGCGATGTGTGAAGATAGATGAAGGCTGTCAGCCTAGCCAGATAGAATTTTGTAGATAATTCTGTCATTTATAAATATTAATATAAGCCACAGGCTTGTTCTCTTAAATGTGAAAAATGGTGTTAAATGTGGAACTGCAAAAATGTAACAATAGTGCACTCTGCTGTAACAAAGCTGGCAAGTCAATTCTTTGATGTCACAACTCGGAGCCGACATGTCTGGATGAAGGAGATTCTGCCTATTGTCTTGAGACCAGAGTTAATTGCTAGAATTTGCATGTATAATTTCTTTTATTGCCCTGGCTTCCTGACCAGCTGCATATCAATAGAGCCATTAACCTCTGAGTTCTGTTAGCCTGGGAACCAGAAAGAAATGATGTAATCTGAAATGACAGTGGTACTGTTTTATCAATTTAAGGAGAGAATGAATGAGAGCATTAGAGCATTTGTCTTGAGAACATTCAACATCACCAGCACTGCCTGCATCTATATGTAAGTAGGATCTTAGACTTTAGTGTTTCTCTTAGAAATAGCTTGGACATAGGAAAATTAGACTAAATGTTTTTCTATGAAGTCAGAACTTTTCTACTGTATTATTTTAAACATTTCTGTGTGATCTATGAACTCTTGACTAGCACTGTGTAGTAAGAAGTATTCTCTTGTGTTTTTATTATTTATTATTAAATATTTTTTAAACCTTTCAACTGTGGCTGTTTTGTGTAGAGATGATGTAAGCTGTAGAGTACCCTGTATATATATATATATATATATATATATATATATATATATATATATATATATATATATATATATATATATATATATAGTGATACTGTACCAAGTAACTCCAAATAAGTTTTGCTGTTCAGTCACACATACCATTTGGATAATAATATTGCACAGTAATAACTGGACACCCTTTAATAAAGGGCCTTTGAGTAGCTGATAAATAGTAGTGGGTGGTGCCAAGTGGTACTACCGTACAGTCTGGGTGAAAGGGGCACAGCTGGAGTACCTGTGCCAGCCTTCCA